>NC_141041.1:36947500-37017500 GCF_052040795.2 Danio rerio
CAGGAAGATCGCTGGTTCAGCCTCGGCTAGATCAGTTGGCATATCTGTGTGAAGTTTGCATGTTCTCCACATGTTCATGTGGGTTTCTTCCGGATGCTCCGGTTTCCCCCACAGTCCAAAGACATGCGCTATAGGGAAATTGGGTAAGCTAAGCTGTCTGTAGTGTATGTGTGTGAATGTAAGATTGTATGGAGGTTTTCCAGTGATGGGTTGCAGTTGGAAGGGCATCTGCTGCATAAAACATATGCTGGATAAATTGGCGGTTCATTCTGCTGTGGCGACCCCAGACTGATAATGATTTATTAACAGCTGTTAAACAGTTTTGTAAAATTTCATAAAAGCACAGCAAATCAGGCAAACACATTTTAGGCCTATTTTTTATTTGTTGATTATACTCTACTGTTAATAACTATCAAATACATACAATTAAAAAAGTTTTTAAAAGTTAAAAAAAGACTAACAAAAGATAACCCTTAAAGGGAAATAGTTGACCCAAAATGGAAACTTACTATTTACTTAAAGTGGTTCAACCCTATGTGAGTTTCTTTCTTCTGTTGAATACACTCACAAAATAAAGGATATTTTGAAGAAAGCTGAAGATGTGTAAGGTCCGTGTATGGTCCGTGTACGTTTTGTTCATTTGTTTTCCATTTTCAAACGGAATAAAGGAAATGGAGAAAACGGCCGTTTTTCCGTTTTTCCTTTTGCTCACGAGAAAACGAAAAAACGAGATTTTGGCTGGATTTTCGTTTTTTGGTTTAGGGTAGGAAAACAGATAAACGACTTTAAAATTCATTTTACACATGTAGGCGGTGCTGAAACGCCCACTTTCCTCTAACTGGTTAACCAAATCTGCGCTCGTGACGTCGTCCTCAAAATAAAAGCCTTACACGCAGGCTTTTAATTATTATTATTTAATTATATATATAAACAAAGTTTACATATTCTATCATTTGAACCACACACAGTTAGCAGGCTTACATTCATTGCGTATGTATAAATTAAATTAAAACGTAAATCAGCAGTATTCTTAGACATTTGTCATTAAAATAAGGTCATAGTTCACTGCCAAGCTTCTTGCTGCTGTGCACCTGATGCTGAGCAAAGAAAGCCATTTCCGAGCAGCACCTGGTTTACTTGATTGTTTCAGAGCAAGGGCTTTATAATAATAATAGTAATAATAATAATAATAATAATAATTATTATTATTATTATTATTATTATCAGTTACTAGTGTTTTTATTGTTTGGTGTGTTTTTTTTTTTCTTTTTAATAGTTGTTAGCAGAACCAGAATAAGAACACTTTGGGCCCTGCTATAAAAACAAAGGGTACCATTTGTTTTCATTTATTTCTTCCTATTTTAATTATATATTGTAATTATTTATTTGATAATTAATACTATTTTATTGCAACGCCAAAGTAGGCCTGTCTTATTATTTTTTTATTATTAAATTTGCTGTTATTGTAGGCTAGATGGCAGGCTTTAAATATTTTAAATAACATTTACTCATAACCTTACTAATACGAGAGCTGAACCTAAAAAAGTTTAAGTGCAATAAGCCTGTACAATAAAGGGAGCCGCAATGCATATTTCTAGCGCATTCTTTCACTCAACAATTATTGCTGGAATAATGAAATAAATTTCAAATTAACTAATTAAACACATTATAGTTGATAAAAAAATTGTGTCTAGTAGTTTCGACAAAAAGATGAGCTCGCTACATGTGCGTTGCGCTAATAATTTGACATTTGCTCTTCTTAAGAAAGTGCTACAGCGGGCCCTGCTATTTCACATATAAGGTTAGTGATACGTATTTTAAATTAGTATTGCACATTATTCATTCATTTTCTTGTCGGCTTAGTCCCTTTATTAATCTGGGGTCGCCACAGCGGAATGAACCGCCAACTTATTTAGCAAGTTTTTACGCAGCGGATGCCCTTCCAGCCACAACCCATCTCTGGGAAACATCCACACATACACACACACTTATACAGAACGAACAATTTAGCCTACCCAATTCACCTGTACCGCATGTCTTTGGACTGTGGGTAAAACCGGAGCACCCGGAGGAAACCCACGCGAACGCACTACACTACTGAATTAGACACACAATCTCAAAAAAAAACTTGATGCTTATTTACATTATCTAAAGTCATTTCTTACAAGGTAGGATCTGTTGTTGTATTATATATTTTCGTTTTAATATGCAAATAATTTTCTTTAATTTGTAATAGGCCTATTGTCCCTCATTGCATAAAATAACCAGCCTTTGTATTCAATATGTTTGTAAATTGTTTATCCAGTTTGACGCAAGCTAAACAACATTTTGGCCTGTTTTGCTTATTAAATGAGTGATTTTCACGGAGAAACAAATCATCCATCCACACAGTTTTGTATAGGACCTGTGTGAACAAAAATATACACTTCATCATAGCCTATAGGAAAATGTATCTGTTTAGAACCAATTTTGTGTTGTATAATTAAAAATATTAAAAATACAATAAAAAAAAAAAGGAATAACATTTGAAGTGCAATGCTTCAAAGATCCAATACGCTGCATGCAGAGCCAAAACAAAAACTGGTTTGTTTGTTTAATAAAATATTAATATGAAATTAAAGTGAAATAGTTCCATAACCTGTATTATAACTGTAGTCACCCTGACAAATCATCCTTTGCGCCGGTCAGTTTCACCTTTAATCAAGAATGTGCCAGAACCAAATGAGAATATTTACAGATTACCTCGGAATGAGACCTCGGTCTGTGAAGGATGCAAAACACAGAAACTCGTTGAGAATGGAGATGCATGTTAGATGTTTTATATCCCTTTAGATATTGTAAATAAACAAGTTTTTATAGAGATTGTGTCATGTCTTTTCTTTGACGCACGCGCTGAACAGCCCCGAAAAGGCGCCTTTATTTAGCCTGTAGCCTAAATAATAGTTTAGATTTTATAACATATAATGTTCCATTACTTTAAATGTATAATGTTTTTTAATATTTATGGATTATATAAAATATATAGTTTATATAAATGCGCTCTGATCATTCAAGGATCATAATGCGTTGCATATTCTTCTTATTCTTCATTAGGCTTGATCCGTAAATTGTGTATTTTATAAACTGATCGTTTATAAGGACTAAGCTATTAATAAAATTCCTCGAATGGAAAAGTCTTGATTAAAGAAAAAGAGAACTTAATTTGACATATGCATATAGTGCGCTTATTTCTGCGCACATCGCGCGCTTTACCGAATTACCTTTTTTATTTTTTATGGACTATAAATGCATCTGGCAGCACCGAAAAGAGCAAATGCCAAGTTATTAGTGCAGCGCACAGACAGCTAGCTCGTCTAGTCTGAACCAGGGGTTTTCAAACTATTTATTGCACATCCACCGATCCCATTGCATTTTATTTAGGATAAACCACTTATTTAAAATTAATTAATTAAAAGGTGCGTACTTTCCAATACACCACTGAATTATAGTGTCATAATATTTAATAATTATAATTAACATAGACACCTGACCTCCATTTAATAAACAATTTATTTGCCATACTCTGTTAATTTGAAGTTTAAAGTTTAAATCATTTATGTTAAACTTAAATTATTTAAAAACTTAAAAAGACTTAAATTTAGTCATTTAAGACATTTTAGGTCATAAGTTTACATACATTGACCGTTGCATTTAGTAGGCCTATTCTGGTCTAAATAAGCTTTTTGCATCTTAGGTGTTTACACACACAAATTAAGCAGTTTATACGTACATTTAATGTTACTTTGAAATTACTTTTGATGCAATAAATAATCCTAAATAGTTGAAAGTGTTAACATATTCTTGAAATGTAGTTATTTTATAACTATGAAATTTATTACTAAACAAAGTGAATCATTATGAATTTGCCAAGAAATAATCCACTTTACCACTGTAAAGCAATGCCCCACACTCACTAGAACGGTAGAACCTGGACTGTATGATATGTTCTGTATGTAAAATAGAGAAAATAAGCAAGATGCGCAGTCTCATGCAGCCTTAGTGAAATATAGCGCGTCACAATGAACTAAAAATAAAACCACCCTTGAAATGCTGGCGATCTTAATTTTTTCAGCCTACACTGACTGAGAATAATGTTGCACTATTTTATTAACAAATAATTAGAATGTTTTTTTCCCTTCAACTCATTCATCATTACTTTTGCCTGTGCAAGTTTTTTGCGCGCGCTTGAGCGCGAAGGCATCTATTTTCAGGTGCAAGATGCCACTTTGGGTGGCACCAGCACACTCTGCCACACCTGTGGCTATGTTCCTGCTACAATAATAATAACAACAACAACGACAAAATAATAACAAAAAATAATAATAATAAGACAGGCCTACTTTGACGTTGCAATAAAAAAGTATTAATTATCAAATAAATATTTACAATAGGCTAAAGGCATATATTAAATTAAAATAGGAGAAAATCCAATAGAAACAAATGGTACCATTTATTATAGCCCCATGCAGGGTCCAATGTGTTCTTACAACCATTGAATAACTAAGTAAATAATAATAATAACAATACTAATAATAATAGGCCTAATAATAATAATAATAATAAATTATTATTTTATACAGAGTAGGCTATTATTTAGGCCTACAATAGCTCTGAAACAATCAAGTAAACCAGGTGCTGCTCGGAAATGGCTTTCTTTGCTCAGCATCAGGTGCACAGCAGCAAGAAGCTTGGCAGTGAACTATGACCTTATTTTAATGACAAATGTCTAAGAATACTGCTGATTTACGTTTTAATTTAATTTATACATACGCAATGAATGTAAGCCTGCTAACTGTGTGTGGTTCAAATGATAGAATATGTAAACTTTGTTTATATATATAATTAAATAATAATAATTAAAAGCCTGCGTGTAAGGCTTTTATTTTGAGGACGACGTCACGAGCGCAGATTTGGTTAACCAGTTAGAGGAAAGTGGGCGTTTCAGCACCGCCTACATGTGTAAAATGAATTTTAAAGTCGTTTATCTGTTTTCCTACCCTAAACCAAAAAACGAAAATCCAGCCAAAATCTCGTTTTTTCGTTTTCTCGTGAGCAAAAGGAAAAACGGAAAAACGGCCGTTTTCTCCATTTCCTTTATTCCGTTTGAAAATGGAAAACAAATGAACAAAACGTACACGGACCGTGTATCATCCGTTCATTTGATTATTCCTTTTATTACGGAAAACGAAACATCAGAAAAACGATGAATATTTCGTTTTTCTGTTTATTCTGTAGGCAGAAAAAACGGAAACTCATCTGTTATTCTGCTTATTAACTTAAAACGAAATATTAAAACAAACACAAAACCAAAACGAAATAATGAGTCAAAAAATGGTCCGTGTACGGTCCGTGTAGGTCCGTGTACGTTTTGTTCATTTGTTTTCCATTTTCAAACGGAATAAAGGAAATGGAGAAAACGGCCGTTTTTCCGTTTTTCCTTTTGCTCACGAGAAAACGAAAAAACGAGATTTTGGCTGGATTTTCGTTCTTTGGTTTAGGGTAGGAAAACGGATAAACGACTTTAAAATTCATTTTACACATGTAGGCGGTGCTGAAACGCCCACTTTCCTCTAACTGGTTAACCAAATCTGCGCTCGTGACGTCGTCCTCAAAATAAAAGCCTTACACGCAGGCTTTTAATTATTATTATTTAATTATATATATAAACAAAGTTTACATATTCTATCATTTGAACCACACACAGTTAGCAGGCTTACATTCATTGCGTATGTATAAATTAAATTAAAACGTAAATCAGCAGTATTCTTAGACATTTGTCATTAAAATAAGGTCATAGTTCACTGCCAAGCTTCTTGCTGCTGTGCACCTGATGCTGAGCAAAGAAAGCCATTTCCGAGCAGCACCTGGTTTGCATGATTGTTTCAGAGCAAGGGCTTTATAATAATAATAGTAATAATAATAATAATTATTATTATTATTATTATTATCAGTTACTAGTGTTTTTATTGTTTGGTGTGTTTTTTTTTCTTCTTTTTAATAGTTGTTAGCAGAACCAGAATAAGAACACTTTGGGCCCTGCTATAAAAACAAAGGGTACCATTTGTTTTCATTTATTTCTTCCTATTTTAATTATATATTGTAATTATTTATTTGATAATTAATATTATTTTATTGCAACGCCAAAGTAGTTTTTATTATTAAATTTGCTGTTATTGTAGGCTAGATGGCAGGCTTTAAATATTTTAAATAACATTTACTCATAACCTTACTAATTCGAGAGCTGAACCTAAAAAAGTTTAAGTGCAATAAGCCTGTACAATAAAGGGAGCCGCAATGCATATTTCTAGCGCATTCTTTCACTCAACAATTATTGCTGGAATAATGAAATAAATTTCAAATTAACTGATTAAACACATTATAGTTGATAAAAAAATTGTGTCTAGTAGTTCCGACAAAAAGATGAGCTCGCTACATGTGCGTTGCGCTAATAATTTGACATTTGCTCTTCTTAAGAAAGTGCTACAGCAGGCCCTGCTATTTCACATATAAGGTTAGTGATACGTATTTTAAATTAGTATTGCACATTATTCATTCATTTTCTTGTCGGCTTAGTCCCTTTATTAATCTGGGGTCGCCACAGCGGAATGAACCGCCAACTTATTTAGCAAGTTTTTACGCAGCGGATGCCCTTCCAGCCACAACCCATCTCTGGGAAACATCCACACATACACACACACTTATACAGAACGGACAATTTAGCCTACCCAATTCACCTGTACCGCATGTCTTTGGACTGTGGGTAAAACCGGAGCACCCGGAGGAAACCCACGCGAACGCACTACACTACTGAATTAGACACACAATCTCAAAAAAAAACTTGATGCTTATTTACATTATCTAAAGTCATTTCTTACGAGGTAGGATCTGTTGTTGTATTATATATTTTCGTTTTAATATGCAAATAATTTTCTTTAATTTGTAATAGGCCTATTGTCCCTCATTGCATAAAATAACCAGCCTTTGTATTCAATATGTTTGTAAATTGTTTATCCAGTTTGACGCAAGCTAAACAACATTTTGGCCTGTTTTGCTTATTAAATGAGTGATTTTCACGGAGAAACAAATCATCCATCCACACAGTTTTGTATAGGACCTGTGTGAACAAAAATATACACTTCATCATAGCCTATAGGAAAATGTATCTGTTTAGAACCAATTTTGTGTTGTATAATTAAAAATATTAAAAATACAATAAAAAAAAAAAGGAATAACATTTGAAGTGCAATGCTTCAAAGATCCAATACGCTGCATGCAGAGCCAAAACAAAAACTGGTTTGTTTGTTTAATAAAATAATAATATGAAATTAAAGTGAAATATTCATAGTTCCATAACCTGTATTATAACTGTAGTCACCCTGACAAATCATCCTTTGCGCCGGTCAGTTTCACCTTTAATCAAGAATGTGCCAGAACCAAATGAGAATATTTACAGATTACCTCGGAATGAGACCTCGGTCTGTGAAGGATGCAGAACACAGAAACTCGCTGAGAATGGAGATGCATGTTAGATGTTTTATATCCCTTTAGATATTGTAAATAAACAAGTTTTTATAGAGATTGTGTCATGTCTTTTCTTTGACGCACGCGCTGAACAGCCCCGAAAAGGCGCCTTTATTTAGCCTGTAGCCTAAATAATAGTTTAGATTTTATAACATATAGTGTTCCATTACTTTAAATGTATAATGTTTTTTAATATTTATGGATTATATAAAATATATAGTTTATATAAATGCGCTCTGATCATTCAAGGATCATAATGCGTTGCATATTCTTCTTATTCTTCATTAGGCTTGATCCGTAAATTGTGTATTTTATAAACTGATCGTTTATAAGGACTAAGCTATTAATAAAATTCCTCGAATGGAAAAGTCTTGATTAAAGAAAAAGATAACTTAATTTGACATATGCATATAGTGCGCTTATTTCTGCGCGCATCGCGCGCTTTACCGAATTACCTTTTTTATTTTTTATGGACTATAAATGCATCTGGCAGCACCGAAAAGAGCAAATGCCAAGTTATTAGTGCAGCGCACAGACAGCTAGCTCGTCTAGTCTGAACCAGGGCTTTTCAAACTATTTATTGCACATCCACCGATCCCATTGCATTTTATTTAGGATAAACCACTTATTTGAAATTAATTAATTAAAAGGTGCGTACTCTCCAATACACCACTGAATTATAGTGTCATAATATTTAATAATTATAATTAACATAGACACCTGACCTCCATTTAATAAACAATTTATTTGCCATACTCTGTTAATTTGAAGTTTAAAGTTTAAATCATTTATGTTAAACTTAAATTATTTAAAAACTTAAAAAGACTTAAATTTAGTCATTTAAGACATTTTAGGTCATAAGTTTACATACATTGACCGTTGCATTTAGTAGGCCTATTCTGGTCTAAATAAGCTTTTTGCATCTTAGGTGTTTACACACACAAATTAAGCAGTTTATACGTACATTTAATGTTACTTTGAAATTACTTTTGATGCAATAAATAATCCTAAATAGTTGAAAGTGTTAACATATTCTTGAAATGTAGTTATTTTATAACTATGAAATTTATTACTAAACAAAGTGAATCATTATGAATTTGCCAAGAAATAATCCACTTTACCACTGTAAAGCAATGCCCCACACTCACTAGAACGGTAGAACCTGGACTGTATGATATGTTCTGTATGTAAAATAGAGAAAATAAGCAAGATGCGCAGTCTCATGCAGCCTTAGTGAAATATAGCGCGTCACAATGAACTAAAAATAAAACCACCCTTGAAATGCTGGCGATCTTAATTTTTTCAGCCTACACTGACTGAGAATAATGTTGCACTATTTTATTAACAAATAATTAGAATGTTTTTTTCCCTTCAACTCATTCATCATTACTTTTGCCTGTGCAAGTTTTTTGCGCGCGCTTGAGCGCGAAGGCATCTATTTTCAGGTGCAAGATGCCACTTTGGGTGGCACCAGCACACTCTGCCACACCTGTGGCTATGTCCCTGCTACAATAATAATAACAACAACAACGACAAAATAATAACAAAAAATAATAATAATAAGACAGGCCTACTTTGACGTTGCAATAAAAAAGTATTAATTATCAAATAAATATTTACAATAGGCTAAAGGCATATATTAAATTAAAATAGGAGAAAATCCAATAGAAACAAATGGTACCATTTATTATAGCCCCATGCAGGGTCCAATGTGTTCTTACAACCATTGAATAACTAAGTAAATAATAATAATAACAATACTAATAATAATAGGCCTAATAATAATAATAATAGGCCTAATAATAATAATAATAATAAATTATTATTTTATACAGAGTAGGCTATTATTTAGGCCTACAATAGCTCTGAAACAATCAAGTAAACCAGGTGCTGCTCGGAAATGGCTTTCTTTGCTCAGCATCAGGTGCACAGCAGCAAGAAGCTTGGCAGTGAACTATGACCTTATTTTAATGACAAATGTCTAAGAATACTGCTGATTTACGTTTTAATTTAATTTATACATACGCAATGAATGTAAGCCTGCTAACTGTGTGTGGTTCAAATGATAGAATATGTAAACTTTGTTTATATATATAATTAAATAATAATAATTAAAAGCCTGCGTGTAAGGCTTTTATTTTGAGGACGACGTCACGAGCGCAGATTTGGTTAACCAGTTAGAGGAAAGTGGGCGTTTCAGCACCGCCTACATGTGTAAAATGAATTTTAAAGTCGTTTATCCGTTTTCCTACCCTAAACCAAAGAACGAAAATCCAGCCAAAATCTCGTTTTTTCGTTTTCTCGTGAGCAAAAGGAAAAACGGAAAAACGGCCGTTTTCTCCATTTGCTTTATTCCGTTTGAAAATGGAAAACAAATGAACAAAACGTACACGGACCTTACAGGCTTACATTTTTCAAAATATCTTCTTTTGTGTTCAATATAAGAAATAAACTCATAGAGGTATGGGTTTAAATTAAAAGAGTGAATAATTGATCACAGAATTTCATTTTTGGGTAAAATGTCCTATTAACCCTTAAACAGGCATCATAACCACCTGGTTGACCTTTTATCCATAGGTTATCATTATTATTTTATTTGCTTATTAATATTTATCAGAGTTGTGTCAGCCTATTATTCAATACAATATGTGGGCCAAACTAATTATTTTCAAGGAATGCACTTTAAAAGATTAAAGGGATACTCTCTCCTTTTTAAATATATGATTAAAATTGATCCACTATAGTAAAATTGCATGATTTATAATCAATTTAACAAAAACAATGATCCTTTAAAAATGTTTTTATTTATAACATTTCACAAAGCCATGGGGGTGTTTGGGTGTTTCAAAAGACCCATCCCCTCACAGACAAAGGTCCAGAATGTGGCCCATACATGAACTCATTTATTCTATTTTGTCTGCTATGTCATCATAAAAAAATAAAAATGAAAAATAAAAACATTGAAAGTTAAGTCATCTTTCGCTACTGTTTTATTTTTAAAATAGAGAAAACATTTTACAAGTGACTTTTATTCTAAATCTTAGACCTTATTTTTGAAACAAAAACTGATTATTATTATTATTACTATTATTATTATAATTATTATTATTATTAATCTTATTATTATGTTTTAGTTTTTTTTTTATTCATACGGCCAAATTCTGACTGAGGAAAGTTGAATTTGTTCAGTTTGTTATTTGCCTAATAAAAGACAATAGGCTGCAGTTTTTAATTAAAATGAACATTCTTATTGTTTTTCAATGTTAGATGATGTAACATATTTGTATTTTAAAATAAGTATTTATTCATCATTCTTTATTCTAAATCTTTAGGAAATATTTTTATACATCAAAAAGAGTGGTTATGATTACCATCCGACTAATTCAGCTAAAACAAGTGCTTTTAATGTAATATTTAAACCTCATAGTTGAATTTAAAATGAGGCAAATAACTGAAAAAAGGTCCACTTGAGAGAAAAAAAAAAGAACAGGCCTGGATTGTTTTATTTAATGACCATTTTGTGTCACATTCCAGGGCCTGGAATGTGACACAAAATGGTCATTAAATAAAACAAATCTGTTACTTTAGTTTTAAACTTACCTGTAACATTATAACCAATTGATAAATTTCATTACAGCCAAATAAGGCATGATCAAATGAAATAAGGATGAAATAATATGCTTCTAAAAAGATTCGTGTGAAAAATGACAAATTAATGATTTACTGACATCTACTGGCTTTGTTTGAACATGTTTTGTTTCCGTTAGATGGCAGCAATCTTCTGCTAATCAGAGCACATGTTTCTCTCAGCTCCTTGAATGAAACCGAGACATGGAAAACCTAAAAGTGGACTTTCTCATATTTGTGTAGAATGGTTATTTGGTTATCTCAGAGCATTGTGACTGTAGAAATATGGTTTTATTAAATTTAAACAATATATTAAATATGTAAATAGGGTTTTAGAAACTTTAATATTATTTAGATAACCATGTTCATTCATTCATTTTCTTGTCGGCTTAGTCCCTTCATTAATCTGGGGTCGCCACAGCGGAATGAACCGCCAACTTATCCAGTTTTTACACAGCGGATGCCCTTCCAGCCGCAACCCATTTCTGGGAAACATCCACACACACATTCACGAACACACTCATCCACTACGGACAATTTAGCTTACCCAATTCACCTATACCACATGTCTTTGGACTGTGGGGGAAACCGGAGCACCCGGAGGAAACCCACACAGAAATGCCAACTGAGCCAAGGTTCGAACCAGCAAACCAGCGACCTTCTTGCTGTGAGGTGACAGCACTACCTACTGCGCCACTGCCTCGCCAGATAACCATATATATTAATTTATTAATTAATTTTCGGCTTAGTCCCATTATTTATCTGGGGTCACCACAGGGGAATGAACCGCCAACTTAGTATATGTTTTACGGAAACATACTGGAGCACCCGGCGGAAACCCACACCAACATGGGGAGAACATGCAAGCTCCACACAGAAATGTCAACTGACTTGAACCAGCGACCTTCTTGCTGTGAGGTGAGAGCCCTACCTACTGCACCACCGTGCTGCCTGATATTCATGTACATATTTATTTATATTTGTATTTTCCCACAAATTCCATTTCTTTTTACATTACCACATCTTAAAGAACAATACAATAATGCATTTACAAAATCCAAAAACCACTACAACTGTTATATTTTCCAAGCTTATGTAGGCCTACATTATCCCAAATATTTTGAAGAATGTTTAAATCCAGAGATATATGCAAATTATAACTAGTTATATGAACTGTGTCCTGTGTGGTCATGCTAATGACTTTTTACAAAATCATTTACAAAAATGTATGTTTGTTTACAAATGTGCATTTAAACTGTAAGTTATTCAATTTTTTTAATGAGATTAGAATTTTAGAAATATGAAAAAATACTAAAATGCTAATTTATTATTATACTTAATAAAAAACAAACAAACAACAACAAAACAATGTGAATCTGTTAAAACTTGTTTTAAATGAAAAACTGTAGCCTATGGGCAAATAGCAAACTGGCCAGCTCATTTCCTTAGTCTGAATTCCTCCATTTAAATAATAAAAGCTCTCTTTCATTGGTTATATTTCTTAAAGCCTTCTTCTATTGGGTATTTTCACAATTTATGATAGCATACTGTCAAAAATGGGACAAATAAGCTTGTATGGGGCCAAATTCTGGACTTTGTTAGAAGGGGATGAATAACAGATGATATTTTAATTTTTTTTGTTCTGTGTGCTTTGTTAACCTACCCCTGACTGGACTGTTCTTGTGGTAGAGGTGAAATAAAGAAGTGTGCTGAGAAATAAGAAACTACCTGCTATCTGCACTGTAAAAATTTATATGATCAACAAGTGATGACATGTTTTAGGTCATTGCAACTTATTAAACTAAGTTACTCATGTTCTAATTTTATAAGTTAAGCAAGCTGTTTTAAGTCAGTTTAACATAATCAATGTTTAATGGACTAAATTTGATTCACCTTAAAAATTTAGAGTAACCAGGATCTTTTTACAGCGTGAGGAAAAATACGTGACATCTGGTCATTTTTATGGGGTACTAAACAAAGCAATAGGGTATATGCCGAGCTAGTGCTGTTCCCATGCTGATACAATTCCGGTGACCTGTTATTGTGAACTTTTTTCCACTTTATACGGTTCCTTATACAGCATCGATGTTGTAATTTCATTCAAATACATTCAGTTAAATAAACTTTAGCATTTATTTAGTTGCTCAAGCGTAAAGCGAGACAAAAAGCTGTTTACTCGCACGCGCCCGTCAGAATCGGCAGGCTAACGCAGAAGCTCCATTGAATACACTGGGGTAAAATAAATGCTCATATTATAAAGATATGGTGGGGGAAATGTAATTTAATGCAGTGCTTCTTAAACAAAGACCCACTTTAAATCGGATATCACTCAGCCAGTGGAGATCGCTGATTTTTAAAGAAAACAGACCTTTAACGCAACTGATTTTGCGTTGGCATTCAATTAGCCGGAAACGCTTAACCCAGGTTACTGGCAAATTAAAAGTCCTATTAGCATGCTTCGGCATATACCCCATTCAAAACTGAGCCATAGTTTAGCAGAGTCACTGTTTATGAACAGCAGCAATCCATATGGTATACTTCATATTATTGACATGCGAAAGCACAACCCAAAGAGGTGTTTCCCATGTCATGGTGCAAATTAATTCTTCAGCAGATCAAGGGTCCCCTGCTTCCGTGAGCCCTGGGGCTTTAGCCCCACATAGCTGTTGTGTTAATACAGCCCTGTTTAACTCATCTATGAACATGCTTTCGAGTGCCATAGGATGAAGACCACGACTCCAGTGGTTCTACACTCAGTCACAGCGTCATGAAACTAAGCCTTTGTTTGTTGTGAATATGTACCCTCTAGTGACAAAAAGTACATACCGTGTCTTTAATTGAACTCTTTTCACTAATGGAGTATTGAGAAAGAACAGATTCACACTTTATTATCTTTTTTCATGCTTTAAATCTTTAATCTTAGTATTGTGTAAATACTGTACATTTGATCTGGCTGCAATTTGGAGGGAGTTGACTTGTGGCATGACCTACAACGTGCAGAGGATTGTAAGATGAGCAATAGCATATATATATAATATATGATAACCACTCAAATGTCATTGCCGTCCTTTTAATGTCCATTAGTGTCAAAGCACTGAAGGCCATGTGATTGAAAACACTGCAGCTCATAAATAAAGTGTGATTGGGAGACTGTGTAGGCCAACGCTCCACTACAATGGATAAATGCATGATGACAAGGTCTTTTCAAATGTATGTTATGTAAGGTGATTAAAAGTTAAATTCCGAGAGCCAATAAGATTGACAAAGACCAGGAGTCAGAGAGGCAATTAATGAAGAAAGAAATAAAGAAAGATTTACTAAGAAAACAGTTTGCAATTTCATTAGGAGCAGCTTCAGTACTCCCACAGGCCATTCTGCTTACAATCTTAAAACAACAACAATTATACTCTGAAACACAAGGTTACTAGCTATATCACACATCTTGGCTAAAAAGATTTTGGTTGATTGAAACATATATAAACTTAAACGATCTCCACAGCTTTACATAAAATTCTGAGCAAAATCTCCAATGTTTATTTAGGCTAAAAAAGCAAACAGCTATTTCTGTGGTCAGGATCAGTGGCGGATGGGCAATATCTTGCTGGGGGCGGCATGGAGAAAAAAGTGCCTCAGTTATAGCTTCAAGATAAAATTTACTTTATGAAAGTGTATTAATTTAGAGTGGTTATCCCAGAATAAAGACGTTAGGGGCTATTCAGGTTTGGCATCTCACATGCGCTGCTCCTGATTTTGTTGTTTACATGCACGCCGATATGCAGAAGACAAAACTAAAGTTTACATCATATGATGATAAGCATGGCTATGAAGCAGAAAGGAGGAATAATGAGTCAGGGAGTTAACTAAGACTTCATAACATTAATTCTCAGCAAAGAGTCGGATCTAAGACAAAAGATAAATCTATAAAACATATATTTTTAGTATTCTATAGAACTTTCATAATTAATACTCATGCAAAAGTCTTAGAAGAGTACTCCAGTTGTATTTTTATTTTGATTTTTAGTTATTTAGGATTGATTTTTGTTATTTATTTTGAATAATAATTGCATAATAATAATAACAATAGAAAAAGGTTGTTATATTTTTTTCGAAAATATAATTTGGGATGGTTTCGCCCAGGGGGCCATTTGATCTAGAACCGCCACTGGTTTGGGTGATCAGAGAGGTGAGATCCAGCTCCAGTCTTTGTTGTCTCCTCTGATGAAAAACACACACATAATGTACAAGTCAAGTCTATTTGAGCTTTAATGTGATTTCACTACATGTATGGACATACAACAGAACAAAATGTTGTGTCCCGCAGGGTCACGGTGCTACATAAATAATCATAAATATGAACATAAAACTGGATGTAAGAGCTAATATACTATAACAACTATACCATAAATACTTTACTTTTTACATAACCTAAGACTGACAGGACAAGCAGTGGAACATGATTTGTGGTACATTTACAAGCAAACATTGTTTTCCTTATCAAGTCCTTCCCAGGTAGCAAAGAATTCTGGCCCAGATTTGGCATAAAGCTGGAACAGCAGGCATTCGTTCAGCACTGGCATATGGCATGAGGGCCAAAAATGGCCTGGGTTTGGCACAGGTGGCACCGTCTTTAAGGCGGCACACAAGACCTGGGCAGATATCAAATGTGGTATTTGGCCCAGATGTTAAAAATGTATATGTTGGCCACGTAACTTTGCCGTATTTTGCCCCACTTTTAAAATACATTTAAATTATTCTTGAGTAAAGAAAAAAATCTACCAATCAGGACGCTTTTGAGAAAAAGCCTGGCCATAAAGCGTAATCCTTCATGGGTTTATCAAATTCATTACAGTCGTGACACACCAACATATCTGGCCCAGTAATGGAGTATTAACTTGGTCACTTGTATGGAAGCCAGACTTTGTCCAATCTGTACCGTAATTCACTGCAGCATGTGGGACAAGCAAAAGCTGATTGTGTCGGCCAGATCTGGGCCAGATAAATGTTGCTATGTGGGTTGAAATATGGAGTTTAGTCTCAGGTGCAAATAGAGAGAAGGCTGTTTCAACAGGTGGTTTGGCAAGCCCACTCACCTATGCAAAGCACAATGAGAAATGCACAATGTTTTTCAAGAGAGTTATTGCAAGAAAATGTCTGGAGCAAATTTGTGCTGGTTAGAGTGTCAGAGGGATGGCAAAGTGTGTTTTTACAAGTGGTTTGTCAAACCCATACACCTGTCTGAGGCACATTCTGAATTGGATAATGTTCTGAAGTTTTCGTGTTGTGTGGTGGTGGTGGGGATCCTGATTTGGAAGCTGGAATTGTGGATAACATTTCCACAAAAAGGGGGCAAGATGATTGCAGTTGAGGGCTCTGACAGCTTGTGGAAAGAAACTGAGCTGGCTCTAATACATTAAAAAATTGGAGACTGTGGAAGGGACGGGTAGAATTTTTTTTACAATACTGATAATAGCTTTGCTAAATTTACCATAAAGACTTCAATGATGACTAGTTTAAACAAGCTTGGTATCAGTGGTACAGCACTTACATACACAAGAAATACAGTGCCAAGTGCAATAAAATACAAACTACAAAAGAATTAACAGTTTCTAACAAAATATCAGCATTGCTGTTATCCCTGAGAAAACAAAGGACTTTTAATACAGAAAAGAGCAATGACACACATATTATTCCAGTTTTACTTTAAAGAGGGATGACACTAAGGACATCATATGATCTTAGCACTTGAACACGGATTTAACTTGATCAACCATCATATCACAGAAAGGATATATGCCAATTCATCCTGGAGCCATCATTGTCCGAGATTCCCACTCCTTCAATTTGATGTAACAAGACGTTCATATGTACAGTATAGAATATGTGGGGTTCTGTCACTCTAGTTCCTAGATGTCTCTTTGCAGAAAGTATGTGGCTAAATGACTTCATAGGCAGCCTCTTTTTTTCTAGAAAACAACAAAAAAATATGTTATTCAATTTAATTGCATTTCAATTTGCTAATATATCACTTATTTAAGACAAAAACACTTTACTTGCTAATTACACATATATTCATTCACCCGCTTACAAGTCCATCCATCCATTTATCCATCCATACAGCTACATATCCACCCACCCAATTAGTTATTTATCCATCCTTCCATACATCCATACACTCACTCATCTATTCATCCATCAATACATCCAGTTAACCATGCATCCACCCATACAGCCAAATCCTTACCCACTCACCCATCCATCCGGTTATCCAACCATCCATACAGCCATGCATCCACCCACCCAACCATGCATTTATCCACCCATCCATCCATCCATCCATCCATCCATCCATCCATCTATATAGCCACATACCCACCCACACACCCAAGCATCCTTCTATACAGCTACATACCCAAGCACCCACCCACTCAACCATCCATTTATCCATCCATCCATACAGTCACATACCCACTCATTCACTCATCCAGATAACCATCCATGCATCTATACAGCCACATACCCAAGCACCCACCAACACCCAACCATCCATTTATTAATCCATCCATGCATCCACCCATACAGCCAAATCCCTAGCCAACCACCCACTCACCCACCCAGTTAACCAACCATCCATCCATACAACCACATACACAAGCACAAACCCACCCAACCATCCATCCATCCATCTATCCATCCATCCATATAGCCATTTACTCATACAGATATCCATCCATCCATTTATCCATCCACCCTTACAGCCAAATACCCACTCATCCATAGATTCATATATCCATCCAGTTAACTATGCATCCATCTATACAGCCACATACCTACCCACCAACCATCCATCCAGTTATCATCCATCCATCCATACAATTACATAACCCCCACCCACCCATCTATCAATTTATTCATCCACCCATCCGTAAAGCTACATACCCACCCATTCATTCATTTATTCAGTTATCCATCCATCCAGTTATTCATGCATCCATCCATATATAGGCATACCCACCTATCCATCCATCCATCCATCCATATATCCAGTTACATCCTAACCCATTAACTCATTCCTTTATCCGTCCATCCAGTTATCCATGAATCCATCCATAAAGCCACATACCCACCCATCCATCCATCTATCCATCCACATCCCAACCCATTTACTCCTTCAGCTATCCATCCATCCAGTTATCCATGCATCTATACATAAAGCCACATACCCACCCATCCATCCATCCATACAGCTCACTATAAAACCACATACCCACCCACCTAACAATCCATCCAATTATCGTCCATCCATCTATACAGCCACATACCCCCACCCACCCATCTATAAATTTATCCATCCACCGATATGTATAGATACATTACCCACCCATTCACTCATTCAGTTATCCATCCATCCAGTTATCCATGCATCAAGCCATACACAAACATATCCACCCATCCATCCATTCACACAGTCCTTGATACAACCACATACACACCCACCTAACCTTCCATCCAATTATCATCCCTCCATCCATAGTCACATACCCCCACCCACCTATCTATTCATTTATCCATCCATAAAGCCACATACCAACCCATTCACTCATTCAGTTATCCATCCATCCATCCAATTATCTATACATCCATCCATACAACCACACACCCACCCCTTCAGTTATCCACCCATCTATCTACTTATCCAGTTATCCATGCATCCATCCAATTATCCATCCAACCATCCATGCAGCCACAATCCCACCCACTCAATCAGTTATCCATCCATCTATTTATCCAGTTATCCATGCATCCATCCATATAGCCTCTTACCCACCGATTCATCCATCCATACAGCCACACACCCATCCAGAGGCATAGAAGTAGCGTGGATGATGGGGACACATCCCCTCCATCATTATTTTTGTTTTAAACAACATTATGTGCAGTTTTGTACATGTTATAACAAGTTACAAGAGAAAACCAAGAGATCTGACTGAGTTTGCAACTTTGCTCCATCTGACCTCTCTGCTGGCTTTAAAAAGCACAGGCCCAAATCAGCAAGTGGTAAAAACAGCTTGAAACAATAAAAAACATAATTCTTTTTTCACGTTTTCCCATTGAAATGTCCCCACCAAAAAATGAAAATCATGCTATAAACATTTACCTGGTCAGGCAGAAAGATCGATCGATCGATCTATCGATCTATCGATCTATCTATCTATCTATCTATCTATCTATCTATCTATCTATCTATCTATCTATCTATCTCTATCTATCTATCTATCTATCTATCTATCTATCTATCTATCTATCTATCTATCTATCTATCTATCTATCTATCTATCTATCTATCTATCTATCTATCTATCCTCGATACATGAGTAATCCATCACTAAATCACTGTTGGAATCCATCGTAGTTCAATAATAAACTCCGATTACGTCGGTCTCGGTCGGTCTACGTTGCTGCCCACTAGTGGCAGTTGTGGGCGCTGCAGACACTGAGCGCCAGCCTGTGGAGAAGAGAAGAGGGAGTCCAGTGTGCACGAGAGGGACAGTCGGGCTCCTGTTCTGTTGGGTTCAGCCCTGCAAAAAAAAAGACACGATCCTCACTCTACGTTCGGACCGGGACCCTCGATTCTCCCTTAAGAAGCAGCCTTACATTATCAGACTGAAAACTTCCCATGTCAAACCTATGTTTCTGGATTGAAGACAGTCTCGCTGCAGCTGTCTCTGGCTGCTATTAACTTGGTGAGTGGCTCTTTCTTTTAAATGCTGGATATGCTAACATGAAAACTAGGCACATTTTTGTGGAGGTTTTGTCTGGGTTGGCACACGCCCTGGAGGCAGCCGAGTTACTGTAACAGCGTTGAGATAACGTTAACGTTAATGGTTACAGTGTTAGTTGGATTGGATAGCAGGCTAACGTTAGGTTAAATGTGTCCGTCTTTAGCATAACAGCAGCTCCAAAGCCTGTTTCAAAACATCGTGAGCTGCCTACCCAGACGGCATATTTGGGCGTGTTAGATACGATCTAGGTAGGCAGTTCCCTAGGTTTTTGAAACACAGCTCAAAGTGACTCTAGATCATATAACTTACCCAATTTACCTTCACTGTTTAGCTTAGCTTAGCCAGCCTGCTACTGCTCTGGAGCTGTTTTCTGTCATATAAACATCTACACTACCACAATATTCTATTAAGGCGCCTACAAACGTGACAACAGCGCTGGAAATGGGATTTATGTGGTAGCTTTATTCGTCCGCCTCTACACAACTCGATATTAGCCGTCGCGCTGAATTGAACTGCTCGACTAGCTGTTAGCAAGCTAACAAGCCAGAGAAGAGAAAGAAGTTTGAGCTGGTTAAGTTCATTCTCCCCGGCGTTTGTAGAAGATTATTTTGGAAGTTATTTGGTTACACTTAAAGGTCTGTATATTTTTCTTTTCGGGTGCTGTAGTTAATATTGTTTTATTGTTGAACATATGTTTACAAATGCCATTTACAAAACTTTTTATTACATCTATTATATAAATATGTTTCCTGAACGCACTATAATCAAGCTTGCATGGCATTGGCAAAACAAAATGTTTTTATGTAAGTCAGTTAATCAAACAAAACAAAATAAATTCTTGTTTATGTTTACTGATTATGAAAAGTGTTTATCATGCAATAACCATATCAAATGAAATCTTACACAGAGGAAACAAGTAATGTCGACTCAGAGACTGTAATATCACAATGTTTGGTTGCTAGGATTGAGAAATGGAATGCGCTTGTTAAGTTGTAATTAGATTTGTGGCTTCATTTAAGCCTTTAATGTATTAGGGAGCTCATACATTCGTTGAAATGCTGATGAAGTAAATTGGAGTCTTAAGGTTTCTTGTTGAGATTTAGATTAACCTTCATGTGCTATGAAATTTAGCCACCCCTGTTAAAGACAGTTGCAAACCCACCGGGTAAACAAACTGCATGTGTGAGACTGGTAAACAGAGGTCAAATATTTTGCCTCATGTGTTTGTATAACTGTGGTACACACTTCTACCAGTCTAAGTGCTGTCTTTCTCAAATATTAGCTTTAGGCTGTGAAAAAAACAGCTTTTGTGAGAAACCAGTGCAGTGGTTGTGGTATATCTGCACAGCAAAACAAGTTTGGGCAGCATGAGGTGTTCAGAGTTTAGATTTAGGCCGAGAGGCTCTTGTTTTTTCAGATTGCGTCTTGGTGGAAAGGTTTGAAGATTCTATAAAGGGAAAAGACAGGCTTTTTCTTCACCTCCACTCTGAATAGCCGGAGACGTTAAATGTCTTCTGCTCATGCAGGTATTTATCTCTGGTTTGAATGTGAATGAAGGAGTCAGAAGGAAGTCTGTGAGGGCATGAATATAGGTGGCACACAATTTGTGTGTCTCTGTGTGCAGCAAGATAAATATCAAATTGAGTTTTTCATTAAAGAAAGCACGGAGACCTTGCCGGCAATGCAGAGAGAACCCGAGTATGACCTCGAGTCAATAAAGGAAGATTTCAGGCCGCCTCTGGCCAGCGGCGAAGAGCTGAGAGTAGTGAACTTTGAGTCAGCTAGTTGTGTGTCTCAACATCAGATCCAGCATTTGCCTTCCATTCGTTATGCAGTGTATTTTCCACAAGCACATCTGAAAGGAATATTTAGAAGTTCAATACAAACTAAACTCAGTTGACAGCATTTGTGTAGAGCTCCAACTGCTTCTGATGGGATCAACATTTTTGTTGTTGTGATAAATACTGAAGTTATCACAAAATTTTACCGAAGCTATAACCATATTATCACAATATTGATTTAAGCTACAAAAAGGGTACTTTACACATATAACAAAACAAATGTGTGTGTTAGGGCTGCACAATATCTAATTTCAGCGTTAATATTGCTATGTGCACATCTGCAATCGGTCTTATAATGGCATGCCCAATATCCAGTTATGATCATAGTTGATCAGATCTTTGTAAAGTGTATCCATAATGTAGTGAACATTTTTAATTTGCATGTTTTTAGACCTGTGATAATTATTAAGCATTTTGAGATAGTTTAAAAATACACTCAATTCTAGTTTTAGATTACAAATATTTAATTATTTCGACGATAAAGACTATACAGTCATATTTTGCATTTAGTTATTTAATTTCTGTGTTAATTCTCTGAAAATCAGAAAAGCACTGATTAATTACTTTTGTATTTATCTATGCTTGAAGTGTTATGCAGAATAATCTCAATTAACCTAAAAAACTATGAATTCTTAAAAAAAAAGCTACTCAAGTCATCTAGTAAAATTGTATTGTATCGCAAAATATATTGCAGAAAAATAAAATATTGCAATATTAATTTTGTAATTCAATGTGTTGCTTTATAGTATAAACACTTTCAGAGTAAACGTGTTTAAAAAGAAGTTTTAAAAGAAGTTCAAAAGGTTTATAATTACTACATTCGACTAACATTTCACATCAAGTTCTCATTAGTAAATGTTAAATAAGTCATCAAAATCAGAAGTTGCAATTGTTTCATTCAATTGAGTTTATATTGACAACTAATAAAATTATTTTACTGAAGTTGTGTTTTCACAAACATATTAAATATTTACATCAGTGTTTGTTTTAATTTTTATTTAGCAATATTGTACCATTTTTTAAATGTTGGACAAGTAATCATTTTGTTTTCACCCTAAAGTGTTTATTTTATTAATATTTATTTTATATTTCTACCTTTTTAATCAAACATTTGCCCTAAAGTTCTACATAAAGTGAGAAATGTGATCACATACTGTAAAAAAAAAAATACAATGACAAGAGTCAAGACAGCTTATTTGTTTATTTCATTTTAATCAGGTTTCAACTACATTTTAAGTTATAAAAAGTTTCATTAGGGTAACATTTAAAAAAAGTCTTTATAAACAACTGTGAGAAATAATCAAATTTTTTGTAATATGCTTGTAAAAAAACGACATCAATGCAATAATTTTATTAGTTATTAACTCAGTTGAATAAAACAATTACAACTTCTGATATTATGTATTTTCAACTGAAACAAAATATTGAATAGGGGGTGGGCGGGGCTATCTTTATGAGCGTCATTCCCTTGTTGCAAACAAAGAGTCAATGTGGCGTGGTTAAGAATCCTGTGGCTGAAATAGTCAAACTGACGTCATCATAGAAGACTGAAGATTACCAAAGCAAACTTTTTTCATTTAATTAACTTGCATCGATTTATTGTTCAACTAAAGAATAACAATTTCCGCTAGCAAAATAAACATTTTAAATTTTCATTACACGTAGGCTTTAAACTTTATCTAAGAAATTAACATCACTAAATAAATGCTTGTAGTTTCATTATGAGATTAATAAAATTAGCTGATGTTTATTGCTGACTAACTGGTGTTTTTTGTATTTATTTAATCAAATTTGGTTATATCAGCTATTTTGTTTTATTATATCCTGCTTAATATTATTTTCTAAACATTGTGTAAACAGACAAATACATGAAGATTATGATAAACATATGAATGAAAGATCACATGATAAACATCATGACGCATGCCTACCACACCATAGTAAAAAAAAAAGCCTGAAGCCCTGAACATATACTTGAATAGTTATTATATTTCTTTAACACCCCATTTACAATGGCACATTTATCAAAATCAGAGTTATTGCTATCCTGTTCTCATGACATGCACGCACATGCTGGTATTCATTTAGTGAAACTTAATTGTGACTTATTTACTGTCAGAACAAGCCTTTATGCAAAATGAAAATACTCGCATCATGTTGCATGGCTTTTGTAACTAAAAGGCTTGTAAATTTAAGAGATGTGGTGGAAGACAAAGTAAATGCTGAGTTTGTGGGGAGTTTGTTAAATTGTGATTTGTATTTGTATGTTTGAAGTGCTTAATGTAAGAATTCTCTTGTTTAGGGTGTTTTTTCCATGTGCTTTGGTAAATGTATATTGTATATGGACAAAATCAAATTGATTATTTCATATTAATATGCTCTACTGTTTATTTTGTGGTGTCACAATATACATTGTTTACTGTACTTTTTCAGAATTTATGTGAGTGCAGTATTGCATGCTATTACAGGGATGCAGACCCAAACATGAATAACGGCAAGTTGCTATCTTAAAAGTACAGTGTTTACATTTTGCTTTTTATTAAGCAATATTTTACAGTTACTTTCAGCTACATTTTCTAAAGTTAAACAAAGTTCAACTTTCAATGTATTTAGTCTGTTTGATTGGCGAAAGTTGAGATCACTAGAGATGTTAATTTAAATAAACAAAAAAATTGTGTATGGAATAAGTAGATTCCTGAGTACAATAAAAGGTAAAAATAGTCCTTTACATAAGTTCAATATAAATACAAATTATTAACTCAGTGAATGTACAAATATGGGAAACGCATTGTGATGCATATCATCATCATCAGGATATGAAAAGACTTGTATTGTGATATGGGATGTTTGTCATATTACCCAGCACTTCTAGGGGCTTTAGTGGTGGATGTTCACTATTTGATCAATTTGTTGCCATTTAAATTAACATTTTTGATAATGTGTTACATCTTAAGTTTGTGGTATATTAATTATTGCATGACTATGCGTAAAGGTTTCATGAGATTATTCTCATGACAGTAAATTTCTAGAAGCATAATATACTGTAAATGTAATGTTATCCTTGATAAATGTTACCCTTTTTAGTTTTTTAAAAGTTAGTAAAAAGCTGTTTAAATATTATATAAATAAAAGCAAATAAATAATATTTATTTGATTTTATAAAAAAAAGTTTATTAAAATTTGTCATAAATTATTCATTACCTAAAGTTATTTTATTCATGACAATGAATTTTCATGTTATTACTAACCCAGCTGTAATTTTAAATTAGTGCTTTATTAAAGAAAAGGAGAGTCAAGTGGTGGTTAATTTTATGGTAATTTTCGTGTTAAACTTTAACGCAAATTATTCCTTTTAGTGATGTTTTTGTATTGCCAATTATTTACAAACCCAGGCCTAGATGTTTATTCAGAATGGGGTTTATAGCATTATATCATTGTCATGTCATGTCGTGTCATTTGAGGTTGTTCTCATAAGTTGGTAAATTTGTTCAAACCGAAGCGACGACTGCTGCATTGCAAGTGTGGACATTTTGACCCTTTCCCCTTAGGTTAAACCCCTTCAGTAGAGGATTGGAGCAGGTCTGTAGCGCATCTAATGATCTTGAGCTCTCACTGCGCTGAGCCATGGGTTCACCTCTCATGACTGGATAGAGCCAGGAGGGTGGTCTGCCAGGAGCAATCAGGCAAATTAAGCAGGGCAGTGGGAAGAGCTGTGTGCTCAGAGCCCGATTTTACTCCTGCAGCACATCAGTAGCTTAGCTTTCTTCTCCCTTTCTCTGAATAGTCATGTTTTTGATTTATGAAACATTAGGACAAGTGGTTTATGTAACCGATGAAGGAAATTGTTTTAATTCCCTAGAGTCGCTATTTACTGACATTACAACAAAGCTTTCGGTTCGGAGCATTACTAGTGATCAGGGTCTTTGCATAATGCTTTCATTTGTTTGGTTTC
This sequence comes from Danio rerio, assembly GCF_052040795.2. Lineage (NCBI taxonomy): Eukaryota > Metazoa > Chordata > Actinopteri > Cypriniformes > Danionidae > Danio > Danio rerio. The sequence continues at coordinate 36,973,261 of NC_141041.1, forward strand.
AAGAGAATTATTGTGGACAAAATGGCAATATCCCAGATTGCATGGGAGCATTTGATTTGATCAAAATAGCATTGTGATCAGTGGCTCAGTGATGGTTGGATTTTAAAGACATGGTTTGCCCCTGAAACGTTATTCCTCCGTATGTTGTTTCTGACCTGTAGGATTTTTAGCTTTTCCATACTATAGAAGCCTTTAAGGTCTCAACAGGAATTTAAAATAAATTGTGAAAAATAGTGCAGCCTAAGTTATAGTTTTTTCCTTTCTTTTTTTTTTTTTTATAAATGTGACTTATATGTTGTCAGTAACATATAAGCAAATATGAATAAAGCAATCAATGATACCATATATGATAGATTTATTTATTTAAGTATTCAGCCAACCAAAATAAAATAAAATTATTGTGTTTCCTTTATAGTGCAAAAGTACACCCCCCCCAACCCCATGACATTGCATTTGCAAAAACTTCCAGTAGATTTACATTACACAGGTCTGTTTATGTGCCTACATTTGTTCAACTATTATGTACGTGTCAAGGTTCAGGAAGGATGAGGGAGCGAGAACTCAAATGCAACATAAGATGATTTAATATAAGCTAAAATAAAACAAAAAGACAACAAAAACCACAGAGGGGGAAAAACTTAACTATAACGCAAAAGAGTAAACAAACTTGGCTGGGCTGGCAAGACAGGACTGGAGCATGAACACAGGGTAGTATAGACGACTGGCACAGGACAGAAGACATAAGGAGAATATAAGCACAAGTAATTTAACACACAAACAGATAATTAACAAATAATGAGTTAACAAGGAGGGTGGGACTAGACAGTATATAAGAGAGCACATGACACAACAAAAGCCATGTGCTCACATAAAACGAGACTAGAACACTCAGCCAATGAGAGAACTCATTAACCGCATGTTTACAAGACAATACACGAGCACAACACTAAAGCACACCACAAAAGCACACGACCACAATGGAAACATCCAGCCACATGCTTAGACAACACAAACATAATCAGATGAAAGACACAAGCACATCTCAGCGCCAACCGAAACCAAAACTAAACAGACTGAGGCAATGAGAATGAAACGGCGCGATGCCGAAAGAACAAAACACAAACACGAGTACTAAAGCGCGCGTCCCGAGCACGCACAGATGCCACAAGCCCGCAACAAGCCCACGATGGCACGCACACAATGGCTGAAAACAAGTGCTCGACTTAGAAAACTTGAGCTGAGCACAACTGGACAAGACAGAGTTAGTGTCCTGACTGCCACCAAAACAAGAATTTAGACAAGAAGACCAGAGTGGCAGAACCCTGAAAGTACGTGTTTTCTACATTCTTATTTTTGTAGTCAACATTGCTAGATTGATAGATCCATACAGATGATTTTGTCTGCACGCCAAAAATATTACAATTTTCTGATTTTCTTAAGCCTGATTTATACCTTTGCGTCGAGTGAATGGCATACACCATTGTGCATATCTTGTAGGTAGCTGTGCATTTATTCTCACGATTTGGTTCGGTTACTATTATCATGCCTTCATTTCAATTCGACATCTCAGTGCATCGACTATGCTTTTCATACATAATCTGATTTTTTTTTTTCACAACAAAATATTTTTTTAAATTAAAATCTTTAAATATATTAATATTTAATATATTTTAATATTTAAAATATATATTTAAATTTAGTGGGAAAATACCGAATATATATCGTATACTGTCGTTTCTCGTATACTGTCGTACAGAGATTTTTTTGCCCATATCGCCCAGCCCTACGTGGCACGAATGTCCACGGACGTTCAGATTTTCCAACTGGAGTGATTCCCATGATACGTGCTTAAAGCACTTCATCTGCGCAAATCGTGCCGCATGATGTCTATTATTGTCTTTGCACTGACTTAATATGTAAGTCACTCGCGCTTGACACTTTATCCGCATCAGGGGCCTCATGTACAAAGACTTGCGTGGAAATCATACTAAAACATTGCGTACGCACAAAGCTGCAAATGTGCGTACGCAGAAAAAAATTCAGATGTATGAAACGCTGCGTACGCCGAATCCTACGCATATTCTTTTGTACATCCGAACCAGTCTCAGTGGCGCAGTTCGTAAAACGCATGTCAACATGTTTTGACACGTTCGAGCATGAACTCGGTTCGAATCCAGCATCTGATGAACTCTTTCTTCTTTTTCACCCCGCTACATATCATATTTTGCCAACTATTTATCATATGAGAAAGACAAGTAGGAATCATTAATAAGTTTGTGCATCATATTTTATTTGCACATTTATTGAATGGAAATGTTTCTGATTGACGCATGCAAATTCATCTTCAGATAGTGTCTTTATAGCACTGTGTGTGCAGTAGATAGCTCAGATTACATTGGGAAAACAGGCGACCGCTGCAAATTGTGCTTTAATGTTTAGCTGGTCAACTGTATGGTATGGAAACCTTATATACCTGCTAGATGAACCCGTCTTATACAGCTGCCATTGCAAGGCTCAGACACTTTGTAGAGTGCAATTTAACACAACTGCCTCTAGGAGTCGCCAATGGAAATAAAACAGACACGCAAATAAAATGTGCGTACGCCAGCCATAAAGCTGGCGTGGAGCTGCGCACATTCCCACGTTCAGTTCATTGTTAGTAAATCCAAACGTGAGCGATTCTGAGTGTGAAACCTGGCGTAATCAAAGTTTTTGTGCGTACGCAGCGTTGATGCATGAGGCCCCTGGTGTGAATGCAGCATTACAGTGCTTTATGGGCATTTTCTAGCCTCTGACAGGATTTGTTTTTGTTATAGATTGAACAATTGTTATTTTGCATTATGGCATTGATTGAATGCACTTGAGAATGTCCACTATGGTTTGGACACCTACAAATTGCTGCTCCCTCAAATTGTGCACCATTTAAGGTTATTGGTGGTGATTTCGGATACAGCCTTATTTTTCACTAGACAGCTTTTTTTTTTAAATGGTTTCCTGGAAGAATCTTTGAACAGTTGTGCTGATATGACTCATGTTGGCTTTTCTCTTCTCATGGGTGTAGTTTCGGTACAAAATCTTTTAATTTGCTGATCCTTCAATTCTTGGTACAAGTCAAATAGTTGTGGAGATGAGGTTTTGGGTTGGTGTGATGAATGAATCAGATATAATGATTATATCTAGACAATTTGTCAGAAGTTCAGAACACTTTAATGAAAAAATGTCATCTAAAAATCATGTTCCGCAGATGAAACTGACAACTTGGGATGGCTCGAGGGTGAGTAAATTAACAACAGATTCTCATTTTTGGGGGCTTACGGAAGAGTTGTCATGCTGTCTCTTGAATCTTGTCATCGATTAACCATCCTGAATGGATTTTTTCCAGCTCCTAGAGATATGCCGATCTTGTATTGTATAACTCAATGTATTGTGGTGATGACACGATTGATTAATATTTAAACTTTTAAGAAGAATTAACATTGTTTTATTGTGGTTGTTCATGACTTCATTTTACTTGATGAATTATTAGGCAATTTATTTAAAAAAAAGTTATTTTCACATGTTTATCTGGCAATTGAAAATTGTATGACTATTCATAGGCCTTTGTTTGTTGACTCTGTACAGTAAGGTTTTATTTGTTAACATCAGGTAATTCTACTAAAATCAATGCAGTGACAACTACAAAATAGGGCTGGGTGGATAATTGAAAAGTAATCAAAATAAAAAACATTCAGTACCTATAATCATCCTAATTTTTGCAGGTCAATTGTTTTCAATTACTGGCCCTACAATGAATGGAGTCACGGACCTCACTCTGTTAAGACTAATTTATACTTCTGCATCGGTATGGTTCGGTGCAGCTAACACATGGTCACATACCCGTGCACCTCTCAAAAAAATGTAACTACACATCATGCATTTGCCCCACATTTTCGATGATTGGAAGCTGCTACAGATATGCCTTGAGGCAGCATATTTCCATTATTATTTACATTAAAATATTTGTTTACAGAATCTTCACGAAATGTACTGTTTAAATTGTTATTTACAGGATATACAAGAGAACATTTATTGAGAAGAGATTCTGCTTATTTTATTCTTTTGAAAACAATGAAAACAATACATTTTTTCTCAAAGTGCAAGTTATTGGTGTTCACTTTTTTTATAAGAAAAGTGTGAAAGTGTTTTAGGCAATGTGTGTTTTAATTTCAGTTGTTCAAAGATGATATTTAATAAATAATCATGGATAGTAGATAAGTGGGTTTTCTTTAATTGTTTTAAAATCAAATCATGCACCCTTCATGATTTCCCTTTAGCATCGATATCTCAATGTGATAATTTGCAATAGCCACATTCCAGGATATGCAGTGATGAGTCTGTAATGATTATAAAAGCATTCAGGCTTAAGAAATTGTACCATTTCTTTCTATAATAACGATAAATGTTATTGAATTAATTTTATTTTAATTGTTCAATTACTGTACCTGAATACTGTTAGACTCGGAAAATGATAAAAAGAGTTTATTTCAATTGTGTATACATTTTTTTATTGTTACTATACATGTTTGTAGATTGATTATTAGAATAGGCAGATGCACTCCCCTACAAAATTATGGGGTAATTTGTGATATTGCAGATTAACAAAATATTGCAATGTTAGAACTCTCCGATATTGTGCAGCCCTAATAAGCTCTTTCTCATTGTGGATTTTGATTAAATGGTAAATAACACTTACTAAAGGCTGATTTATACTTAGTCAAGCGAACGCATATGGTCTGGCGCAGCCTTCGGGTGGTTACAAAGCCCTCACCTTGGCTGGCGCTGACGTGCACTTCAAAACGATGCATAGTGCAAGCACTGATTGGTCGGCTTGGTAGCTATGTTGAGTGTGGGCGGTGCTAAGAACTGCGAGCCCGATAGACCGAGTGTTTACAAGTGTCGAGTCCCATTAAGGAGCTTTTGTTTTGTGTTTATTATATGATAATAGTTATTGCAAGTATGCCGGTTCTCGCCTCTGAATGAGTGAGTTTTAGCTACTTGTACATTAAGGCAGCGATCAGAAAAAACAAAACACCCGTGAAAAAAATTGATACAGAGGAACATAACCTACTGCCAGCTAGCGTTTCAGAAGTGTTATTGCAGAGCAACACAGAAGTATAAATGCATGACTACGCACAAGGCATGCATCGTGGGTCACGGCGATCACTCGATCATCCAGCCTTAACGAGACTTTATTGTAAAGTGTTACTTATTGTACTTTTTTTCATCCTTTTTTTTTTTTTACTTAATTTGATTACTTTGAACATGTTTAAACAAAACAAACAAACAAAAAAACAATACACTAAGTTTTTTCTTTGTTGTTTGACCCATTCAAATCTCTTTTGCAGCTCAGATCAATATCATGATAATATCGAATATCACTTCAGCAATTAATCATCACAAGAAAATTTGATACTTACCCGTTTATATATACATTGCTTGATATCAGGTCATATATGCAGATTCACAGTGTTTTGATATTCCTGGACTCAGTCACTGAAAAAGCATCTCATTTGTTGCGTAACATCAGAGCCTGGGCTTATGTCTCATGTTTGATTAATGCTCCTACATCTCATGGTTGATTAGTTGACATAAAACGCACACATGAGTTAGCCTAATTGCTCGTCAGTAATTAAAGGCAGCGTCGTATAAAGAGCCACTCTTTGCCAAGGCTCAGCCAGTGAAGCTTGAAGCCGAGCCGCTGACAGATAATGTATTGAACAGCCTCTGGAGTACATTTATCACTTCTCTTCGTATTATTTTTGTTGGCAAGTGACCCAAGGTGGCTGTGGTTTTAATTCTAGTGATGTATAAGTGCACTTCGGGCCATTGACCGAAAGTTGGTTGAGTTTGTTGGGAGTGCATGCGTTAATGGCTGCGGTAATCTACATACACTGCAGCTGCCCTTGAACTGCGTGTTTCATTTCATCCTTTATGCCAGGTCTGCTTGTTATCAGCCTTTTTAGGGATATTCTGTTCATTTAACTTATCAGGAACATTGTGAAATTGCATTGACTGCAAAAATTTTTTTCTGGATTATGTTTAAATAAGTCATCTAAAATCAAAGTTTAATTGTTAGTTTAATTGTATTTATAAAAGTACAGTTTAATTTTTTTGAAAGTTTAAAAAAAAAACTTTCTCTATTAAACACTATTCTTGCCAATTTCTGTTTCTATTTATTTATTTTTTTTTTTGTTTTCTTTTTGTGGCTTACATTTTGTATGTACAAAACATAGTCCTCACTCTTCTGTGCAATATTTATTCATTCATTCATTTTCTTTTCGGCTTAGTTCCTTTATTAATCCAGGGTGGCCACAGTGGAATGAACTGCCAACTTATCCAGCACATGTTTTTACGCAGCGGATGCTCTTCCAGTCGCAACCCATCTCTGGCAAACATTCATACACACTCACTCACACTCATAAACTACGGACAGTTTTGCCTAGCCAGTTTACCTGTACCTCATGTCTTTGGACTTGTGGGGAAAACCGGAGCCCCCGGAGGAAACCAACATGAATGCAGGGAGAACATGCAAACTCCACACAGAAACGCCAGTCGACCCAGCCAAGGCTCGAACCAGCGACCTTCTTGCTGTGAGGCAACAGCATTACCCACTGCATCACTGCGTCGCCCTGTGCAATATTTAATTGTTGTCAAATATTTCTCAGGTGTTTTTTAACGGTGCAAGGAAGTTTATATAGAGTGGGGAAAATAAGTATTTAGCACGTCATGTTTTTTTCCTGGGAGTAATATTTCCAAAAAAGATGTTTACATGGAATTGAAGCAGATTTTATTTAAAATGCAAACAATACAAACATAAAAAATAAAACTAAACAAATCTGAAAAATGAGTTGTGTAATAACAATGAAATGACACAAGGAGAAGTACTGAGCTACTGAAACATTCAATACTTTATATAAAGGTTTTTTTAATGATGGTAGCTTAAGGACGCCTATCAGGTAGATAATGAAGTCACATTCATTGCTCAGTTGTAAGTTTTTCACAGACTTCAACAGTGTACAAAATCTTAATGGTTCTGTTGGTCTCGTCTATCAAATCTGATCTTTGTTTTTTATTTTCTATTGTATATTAAGTCAGGTGATTGGCTAGGCCATTCTACAGCTTGTTTTTCTTTCTCTGAAAGCATTTGAGAGTTTTCTTGGCTGTTTTTTTTTTATCATTGTCTTGCTGAAATGTCCACTCTGGTTTCATCTTCATGATCATGCTATTGTAGATGTTTTTACTGAAGCAGCTAATATGCATTCAAGGGCAGAGAGTTACTGAATAACTAAATTTAAGCTGCTGTCTGGCCTTTCACTGCCTTTTTACACCTCCCTGTCTTCATGTGTTCAATACTTTTTACTTGCATCTTTTTATTTTATTACACAACTTAATTTGTAAGCTAATTAATTTTATTTTCTTTGCATGTATGGATTTCTATGGATGTTCCCACATCCAGGAAAAAATTCAAGTCAGCAGCACGTTTAGAAATATGTTTTATTATAAAGGTGGTTACGTTTTATTTTCCCCGCTAAATCATGTATTTTCCCCACTATTTCCTATGTTTTTTTCTTCTGCAGAAAGTCTTAATTGTTTTATTTTGGCTATGATAGAAGCATTTAAAAATTTTAAAAAGCTATTTTAAGGTCAATATTATTAGCCCTATATCAAGAAATATGTATATTTTTTTCAATTGTTTACAGAACAAACCACTGTCATACAATGACTTGCATAATTACCATACCTTGCCTAATTAACCTAGGTAAGCCTTTTAATTGAACTTTAAGCTGAATACTCATATCTTGAAACATATCTAGTAAAATGTTATGTTCTGTTATCTTGACAAGGATAAATGAAATTAGCTATTAGAAATTAGTGATTAAAACTATTCTGTTTAGAAATGTTGAAAACTTTAACCATGCATATATATGTAATGAAATGCATTTCTGTCAAATAAATCATTTTTAATGCACAGCAAACAAAATAATCTACGTGGGTTTAGCGTCATGCGTCAGAATATATATTTTGGTTTAAAATAAAGCCTATGGGAGTCCGCAGTTACTTCAAACACTTTTATAGCCTTTTTTTTTAATGAACCAAAAGACGAACACGGTTTACTTCCTCTGGAAATTAAACAACAAATTTCTTGTTTTCTTGTGAGCAGATGCCTTGAGCTACCAGTCAAGTACTGGAATAGGAGTTTTTTTTTCTTTCTTTTTTTGCATGACCTGTGACCTGCCGGTGTTCGAGCCAATTCCAGCAAGTATTGTTATCATCAGTGCTGTTTTTTGACAACTAATTAAATAGTTTAAAATGTAATTCAAGTCATTATTGATTTTTTTTCTTTCAACCTATTTTCAAAACGTTTGCCACATGAGTAGAAAATTCGCCTGGATGTATCAGTCATTATTGCTTTCAGAGCAAGAGACATTAGTCACTTTAAGTTGTCAGCAAGTGCTTTGCAGAACAAGATTAAAAATATCAAAAAAGTACCTATAAAATAATACATAGCGATTTTAAGCATATTTCATAGGCATATAATTTTTGGACTTTTGTGAAATAAAAAAATAGTAAAAGTTAAAAACCGCGGAAAAATTCACATTTTGTTAGTGCTGTTGCACTGCATTAGAGGGGAACTGTAAGGTTTTTTAAATAGTGAATATATGTTTTTATATATAAAAATATATTGCTTTTGTGGTCGAACTGAAATAAGGCTGTAATTATTTTCCCTATTTAAGCAAAATTGTATTAAAATATGTTTTTATGTTATATAGTATTCTGTAATTATAGTTCCTGCATTAGAAAAAAATTATATAATTGTTTAGTTCCTACAGCATGTTTTTAGGTCATTGTATCTATTAGTTAATCATGTTCTAAGTAGGACTGGGCGATAATTCGATACCGATAATTATCACAATATAAAATTTTTGAAAGCCGTGCCTTACCAGAAAAACCCCCCCCGAAAAGACAGACGAAAGCTATGACAGACGACACAATCTCAATCACATCTCAATGAACACTTGATGTTTGAGGTAAACTACAGCCTGCATCATTTAAGCGTATTTTTTAAGACAATAATAATAGATTTTGATGTCAAACTTATGTTTTCTTTTTATTAATAAAATGTGTTTTGAAATCTGTAATACCACTATAGTCTCTCATCGACGATAAAAGAACCAGCCTTTATATAGGCTATTTAAAGGACATAATCACAGAGGAGAAATCAGATGTTCAAGACATAATCTTTAAAATAATGACATATTAAAAATGCAGCAAATATATGACAGACGTTTAACTTGCAACAGCCTTTTTTCCACGGAGCGAAGCATCATCCACCCGCAGTTGTTTAAGGCGGGCACGAACTAAATAAATATAAACATATTTCCTTGAAAATGTATCTTTTTGTAACGAATTTCGTTTTGTATAATGTGTAACTTAATTTTGATGTAAATTTTGTTGGTCAGATATCTACAGCATAAACCAGAGGAACGAATAACATCTGAGGTGAAGCGCTTTAACACAAGCCGCTATATGCTTTAGCGCCAAAACAGTCCATCAAACTATTTTCACGGTTTCATTTTAGTTCATTAACTAAGCGCGGTCTGAGCAGCATGAACTGGACAGTCTTTTCGCAGCAGTGATAGATTTCTTGAGTTACCTTTGAAGAATAAACTTGGATGGAGCGCAGAAGCTCGCTGTGTCAATGAAGAGGCTCCCCGGCTGCCTTCCAGCATGTTTTCTTTGTGATGCGCGATTTGTAAATTGAGAGTGTGCTTAGACCAGGCGTGTCCAAACTACGGCCCGCGGGCCATCTGCGGCCCGCAATCAGTTTTGTGGCGGCCCGCGAGGCTTTTTATAAATATCAATAGAATCTGGCCCGCTATACAAAAATGAACGTGATTCAATAAATAACCACCGGGTGTCGCTATTACATGCATTCAATTAAGCAGCAGTTCTTGTTATGATCTATATATATATCTATCTGTCTGTCTTTCTGTCTGTCTGTCTGTCTGTCTGTCTGTCTATCTATCTATCTATCTATCTATCTATCTATCTATCTATCTATCTATCTACACACAGTTGAAGTCTGAATTATTAGCCCCTCTTTGATTTATTTCTTCTTTTTTAAATATTTCCCAAATGATGTTTAACAGAGCAAGGACATTTTTACAGTATGTCTGATAATATTTTTTCTTTTGTTTTATTTCGGCTAGAATAAAAAGTGGTTTCAATTTTTTTATGAACCATTTTAAGGTCAAAATTATTAGCCCCTTAAGTCTTCAGAACAAACCATTGTTATAAAATAACTTGCCTAATTACCTTAACTTGACTAGTTAACTTAATTAACCTATTTAAGCCTTTAAATGTCACTTTAAGCTGTATAGAAGTGTCTTAAAAATATCTAGTCTAATATTATTTACTGTCATCATGGCAAAGATAAAATAAATCAGTTATTAGAAATGAGTTACTAAAACTAATATGTTTAGAAATGTGTGGAAAAAAATCTTCTCTCCGTTAAACATAAATTGGGGAAAAAATAAACGCAGGCTAATAATTTAGGGGGGCTAACAATTCTGACTTCAACTGTATTTATATATATATATATATATATATATATATATGTATATATATATATATATATATATATATATATATATATATATATATATATATATATATATATATGTCATGTATGTAAAATTTGGCCCGCGACAACGTTTGTGTTTTTGCATCTGGCCCTCGGCCCAAAAAGTTTGGACACCCCTGGCTTAGACCTATTCGTGCTAGTCTGTCTGACAAATTTGGTTAAAACACGCGCGGATATATCGGAGATGAGCGCATAACAAGGTTTTATGCATCCCGCAATATGAGATTTCAAGAGGGTGACTGCATAAGTAAGGTAAACTGCACACACTTGATTATGTAATGCGTGGATGCGTCTCAGCACAAAGCATAACTAATGCTTTACATGTCCATGCTTAATCAGTCATCGATAAGGTTTAACAATTAAAAGTGTTATCGACAATCAATAGATCAAGTAATCATTAGCATCCCTAAATAAAATACATTAAAGTATATTTCACCCTAAATTCACCATACTCACCATTAAAAGGAGAGTTCATCCAAAACTGAAAATTCTGTGACCATTAACTCGCGTTGTTCCAAATCGGGTTAAATTTTTTTTTTCTGATGTTGAACAATAATATCCAATTACTTGTAGGTAATGTCTTTGGTTGTTGAAATTTTGAACAAGTAAATGTTGAATTAAGATTGTTCTTTTGTTTATTATTTTATTATTTATATTGTCAGACAGCTAAAACATTTCACTAAATGTGTTAAATCAGCTGCACAAAGCCATTGGCATAATTGATAGATATAAAGATTTTACATTTGTCGTGATAAATATCAATATCAACTGATAATTTTTTTTGCAATATCGCCCAGCTCTAGTTATAAGTAATGCAAGCTGTTTTCAATCAATTTAACATAAATTAAGTTCAATGGACTCATACGGTTAATTTGATTTAGCTTAAAATTATAAGGCAACCAGGATTTTTTTACAGTGCAGGAAGAAAATCAAAATTTACAAATTGGTATTAGCAGAAGTTGGCTGTTGATTCCGCTGTGGCGACCCCTGATTGATAAAGGGATTAAGCCGAAAAGAGAATGAATGAATGAATGAATTAATTAATGGTATTAGCTGGTCACATTTACCAAAAAAATTTTAAAAAGTCAGAAAATTAATTGGCCAAGAAAATTGGAATCTGTGGATCTCTTAACAATAATTTGAAGTATTATGATTTTTTGTCAGAAATGCTGTGTTGTCGATTTGAATTTTTTTTTTTTGTATTCATAAATTTGTTTTAAATTATGAAGTGCACCAAAATAATTTAATTCACCACACTGTTGCGGCAGGGGTCTTGTCCTGGAGCACGATTATCATTGTGTAGCATCACGATAGTGGCGGCAGCCAAGAAGCTCACCGGTGTTCTGTAGCCCAATCGCTCTAATGCCATTGAATCGTCTGGCATTCTTTCTAAATCCAATTCTGATTTGTTTCAGATGCATGTTACACAAGCAATTAACTCTATTGCTTTTCTACTCCAGTATTATCAAAATAATGGACACTTAGCAGAAACTCAACCAGCTGTTTTTCCACTGCTAATCTTTTAATGTCAAAGGGAGTTGAGGTAAAGGCATTTATTTTTCCTCCGAGTCCTGGAATTTTCCTTGATTTTCTTTTCATAAAGCCCTCTTTTCATTAAAAGGTCCTGCAATCTTTCGCTATCCATTAAACGTAAGCGTATTTGTGGACTTGGAGTAATTTTTCAAGTCTAATCTGCAGTATATCACAGGGAGATTTTTTTTTTCATTGGATAAACCTTATCCAATAAGAGAGAATGCGATGCGCAATAGCAGTCATTTTCAGTGTTTTATGATTTGGTGTTGCCTCATTGAACCCTGGTGACATTGGGGTGGTGAAACTTCGAAAATGAGATGTGAAGAAATACAAATCGGAGCCCGAGTGATTTGTGGAGGACCCAAAAGAGCACTCAAGTGTGATCAAATCCTGGCCTCGCTTTCAAAAAAGCTCATTATCTGTACTCCCACAAACACAAATTATCACCCCACCCTGAAACGCATTCTCGCATGCACCCTTAAATCACACTTTTCTCCCTCGCTTCAGCTACCATTTAGTATTTCACTCCAGTCACCTTTTATTTCTTATTTAACCTTTATTTTTACCAGGAAGGTCACATTTGAATAAAACAACAATCTCTTCTTTTAGGGGTTCCTGAACAAGATGGCTGTGTGAGAGTTTGTCAGAAATCACATTACTGCACTTTATGGCTGCACCATTCTGGCTAAAATGAGAATCCTGATTTTTTTTTTTCATTGTTACTTCAAATAAAGATCAAATTTTCTCAGGATTCTGTAGATTTAAAATAAAGGTTAAAATGAGTAGGCTGTTATTACTGTTTTACTCAAGTGTATGCCATAAAAACAATAATAATATTAAGTTTATGTTTGGGTTTACTTTTGGTTAAAATGCTAAATTTTGGTAGACTTCGAATGGTGAACTTATACTTTAAATTTGTCCTAATCAGAATACAACGATGTACTGATATATACTGATGACATCAGAATAAAACTATTAGTAATTCTCAAGTTGAATTATTATTTTTGAGATGTAAAGCAATCTGCCATTGACAACAACATTAGACAATTTTTCCACTGGTAAAATGAGACATTTGTCCTTAGCTTTGTTTCCATCCACCTATTTTTATGCTCCTTTTGGATATGCATATAAAAGAACGGTTGAAGACACTAAGATGCGCATCAGTTTGAAAATGTGCATAAAAACGTATGCGCATAACTGAGTTGGATAAACTTTTAATTCGATAATAAAAAATGCACATGATCTATGATGAAAACAGTTTTACTGAACAAATTCCTGCACATGCATTAAAAAAAGTTTGATTTTGTTATAAGAGATCATGTGATGATAAAAAAATATGTGAGAACGGACAAACCAGTAGGCTGAGCACATTGTAAAACATCTATTATGTTGTTTTGGTCATTCTAAAAAGCCTTAACCATTTCTGTATTAGTGTTATTATTTTATTAATTACCTGTTTCTCATGCCTGTAAATGCCACCACTCGTTCGTTGGTGTCAGCATTTGTCTTCTAAGGCGCAAGTTTTTTATTAAAAAACAATGCTCTCGTGCAATGCCGAGAGCACTGGTCATGGCTGCCGTCAAAAAAAAAAAAAACATTCATGCAAATCATTTTTCCAAATGATCGCTCTGTGCCACTCTATGCAGGTTCTGTTCACTAAGGCCCAATCACAGTTTTTTTATGTATCACTACCTCTTCCCCTTGGCCCTTGAAACAGAGTGTGAAGGGGAAGGGCTTCAAAATTTAAGCCTAAAGGCTGATTTATGCTTTGCGTCAAGTGCACACATATGCTGCGGCGCAGCGAAGCTTACACTCACCTTTTAAAAAATGTAACTACAACACGTAGCCCAAGCTCTGTGATTGGTTGCCTTGGTAGCGCTGATGAGTTTGGGCGGGTGTGAGAGCTGTGCGAGCCTGATGGAGCGAGTGTTTACAAGTGTGGAGTCCTGTGAAGGAGCTCTGGATGAAAACTGTTGTTTTGTGTTTACCCTAAGAGTACAGTTGTTGCACATCTGCCGATTCCTGCCTCAAAATAAGCAAGTTTGAGCCTTAATGTACGTGTGTTACGCCGATCACACGATGCAAAAATATAAACCAGGCTTAAGAAATAGGACAGCATTACAATACCTGCACATGTCATCGTGAGCACTTGCTTCATATGAGATCAATGATTGCGACTGCTGTAGTTATTCCAGTTGCTTTATTTTTTGGGATTTATCTACAGGAAATCACTGAAGGCATAAATTATGTTATTATAACGATATGATGTGGCAATAGGATCATAACTGTACTGTGCATTAACACTGTAGCTATATTCATATATGTAATCACACAAAAACAACAATAACATTATAGCAGACTCTGTAAAAAGCTCATTCCTAGCCACTAGACTTTTCTGACAAGGTATATGAGTGTCATCGAGTGTCATAATGTTGTGGGACTGCTATACAGGAGCTATTATTACGAATTATAGATAGCGAAACTCAGCAGTTTTTATTTCAGCATTTTTTTTTAAACAGCATGACTGTAAAACAGGAACACGCTTATGAATATATTCAAACATGTGCTTGTTTGCTGTAAAAATTTGTTATAATGACAAAAAAAAAAAAAAACTAATTTGTGGATCTCCTTACTCTTGGGTGCTGCTATGCTGGCGTTGTGGCTGGTGTATTCTGGGAAATTTTCTTACCCCTTGGTTTCAAGTGTGCTCCTGAAAAATCTCACTTTGAAGGGGTATCTTTACCTTCCCTTTAGCCCTGCATCTTCAAGTTAAAGAGAATTGGGACACCCCTACCCCTTCACGTGAATGCGCAAAACGAGGGGTAAGGGGAAAGGCTGAGGTGTAGACATCAATCACAGGTAGGCATGCACATCTTCTTTGTTGTAAACAAACAGTGCATCAGCTCACGTGTGATTTCGCAGTAGTGATTAAGTCATTACATAAAGACAGAAACTAAATTTTTTGGTAAATTTCACCGTTATAAATACAGTAAGCTGACTCTGTCAGTGCCATTTGGAGGTGTCCACATTGCTGAGCAACATATATAAAACAATGTAAAGACTTGTGAATCCATCTATATGCTTCTCTTCTGAACTTGAAAATATAATTGGCTGAATCGTAGGAATGCTGGATCAAAATTGTGTATGGGAGTCGAATCAAGATCACAATCTTTTTTTCGATTAATTGTGCAGCCCTGCTGCACATTATAAACAGCCCAAACTAATAGAAACTACCCTTATATTAAAAAGACAACAGGGTTCAATGATTACAGACTATAGTGATTGAAAAAAAATTAAAGCATATCAGAGAAATTCATTCCATTACCACCATGAGACATTAAATAAGAAAGTAGATTTACCATGCTTTGAGTGCACCCAAAGAAAGGCTAATTGAATCCCTCTGGATGTTCTGGTAGAGTAATTGTTAAAGCTTTATATAGCACTTTATAGGATAGTGTTTCAAAGCTGCTTCACTTAAAAGGAAAAAAACTGAAATTCAAACAGTGCCTACAAGAAAAATGGTGGTATTGTTCAGCTCTGTGTTGATTTTGTTAAATGACGCTAATGGTTTCAGTTCATTTCCATTAGAGTTTAGGTAAGCACGCTCTTGACCCAGACTTCTCAGCATGGTTGGTTAACTGGTTGTCCTGAACCACACTGCAAGGAAGCATGAAATGATGTTGAAATTCATGATTGATCATGCATCGCTAGATTCACCAGTAATTGGCCAGTTGAATTTTTTTTTTCATGTCTCATTTTCCTCCTTAATGAGTTGACTGTTTACATCTCTTATCATTTTTAGTTTTGCATTATCAAAGCAACAACTTGTGCAGTTCATCTGAAAATTATTCTGTCAACATTTACTCATCATCTGCTTGTTTCTTTTGTTCTTTTCCACAAGACACAGAAGATGATGTTGCTAAACCAAATATTGATGTAACCATTAATTACCATACAATTTCTTCCTATTGATATTTTGTTATTAACATTTGGTAAAAAAGGTGCACAACCAACAGGAACCAACCGACAGTATCTGAGGTTTTTGCTAAGGTACAAGCGTGAAAGCGAGAGATTGAAGCAGTGTACTGACACTGTGACACATTACCTGATAGATTTAAAAGACAGAAATGTTGTTAGATGAAGACAAGATTAATTAAATATCACGTTTAACAACTGTAGTGAGACGTGATCCAGCGGGACATCCTTAAACTGTCCGACGTGCACTGCTCAAAGCATCCGCTGAGCTGGAGCTGGAGCTGGAGCTCAGACGAACACATGACAGTGTGTGTGTGGGGTCACATGATGTGCGTTTTTCTCAAGTGGTACTCGTATAGTGTGGCTGTTCAGAAATGCTAGATAAAACGCCAGTGTGGATGTGGATTGTTTTGGTTCTAAAATACCAAGACTTAATACTGTAAAAGGGGTCTGAGTGTGTATTTTTCGCGAGCAGGTTTGCAGAAGGGGAGCGGGGCGGAGGATCGCGATGCTGGCTCAGCATCAGGACTTCTATCGGCCATTGTTTTAATTTTTTTTTCAGTTGTTAACGCAGGTTTTCAAAACATTTAATTTTTGAAATGCACGTTCATGGTTTCCGCTACATTCATTTTTCCATGTCGCGCCGCCACAATCAAAATTCATCCTGCCACGGCTACATTACAACTTCTCATTCATGTGCAAGCACAGATTTGCATGCTCATATTACATAAATGCGATCTCGTCTTGTAATACTGCGCTCACGACATTTGTCATTGAAAAAACCCATAGGTAGTGTGATAAAGGCCTGCCATCACAGCTGGAAAAAAATCCTTGAGGAAACACTGGTTTTATTTAAATTGTCACATAAATAAACATGCAACATATATGAAACATTTTCAGGTTTTCTGGCTGAAAACGTTGTCTTGTAAATGATGGCCATAAATTTAGTTCTCCTCTGTGCTCTGTTTAGAGCTTGTAGTTAAGTCAGAAACTGTAAACATTTTATTTTGTGTATTTTTTGTAAAAGTGACAAGGAACTCAAACTCCAGCTGACAAGGAGAAACCAGAATTACTCTGGAGGTCAGTTGTCTTCTCTGTTGTTTATTTATTTGTTTATTTTTAGCCTGCATAGGAAATCAGATTTGTTGACCATTATTATTTTAACATTTAGCAACTATCGTCCTCTGTTTTGGGATAAAAACTGTCAGATTTGGGTAGGGAAGCTTGTTGAGCTGTGGCACTATATAACGTCTTGCACATGCTTTGTTTATACGTCCAAGTACATGGGTGGATTTCTTGTATCCTGTCATCCGGTTCAAGGAGTTAAGAGGACGGTCCCACAGAGCATTCCTCACCTGCGTCGTCCTCTGCCCTCTCTGCCAGCCCGCACGTCCCCCTCAGCGCTGATTCTGTTGGACGTGCTGGGAAGAGTAATTAATCTCTAGGAGAAGCGTGCCAGATCAGGGCACTGCATAACAATTTGTCTTCTTCGCTGGGGCGTTGGCAAAATTTTTAGCCTGGCCCGATCTCACCCTGCTCTCTTCCTGCTGGAACGTAATGCAGAGCAAGCTGTCGCTCCGTCAACACGCCAGTGTTTGTGTTCGCTTTGCCCAAGTATCAGCTTCTCGTCATCCGAGCAGGGGAACATCAGCAGCTGGCTGCTTATCTTTTGGCACACCAGAGACTCCCCACTTCATTAATGGGTGTCAGTGTTGCTATGATCATGCACAGAGGTCAGATCCGCATGCGGCCCTCTGTGCTCCAAGAGGGAAACAAGCAAACTTAAGTCAAGATGGAATGCAATGTCAAGGGTTATTTTTTTACTTTTGTTTTAAGCAACGATTTTTCACATATTCATTTACTTGTTCACACATATATTTATGCATTTACTCACTCATTCAGTCTCTTGTTCATTCATGCATTCACTCACTTGTTCATCTATTCACTCACTCACTCACTCACTCATTCACTCACTCATTTACTTTCACACATTAACTTTCTCATTCACTCAATCGTACATTCACGCATTCACTCACTCACTCGTTTACTTTCACACATTAACTTTCTCATTCACTTGTTCATTCACGCATTCACTCACTCACTCATTCATTTTCACACATTAACTTTCTCATTTACTTACTCGTTCACTTTCATACATTAACTTTCTAATTCACTCATTCGTTCATTCAAGCATTCACTCACTCGTTCACTTTCACACATTAGCTTTGTCATTCACTCAATCGTACATTCACGCATTCACTCACTCACTCGTTTACTTTCACACATTAACTTTATCATTCACTTGTTCATTCACGCATTCACTCACTCATTCATTTTCACACATTAACTTTCTCATTTACTCACTCGTTCACTTTCATACAATAACTTTCTAATTCACTCATTCGTTCATTCAAGCATTCACTCACTCGTTCACTTTCACACATTAGCTTTCTCATTCACTCACTCGTTCATTTTCACACATTTACTCACTCACTCGTTCACTTTCACACATTAACTTTCTTGTTCACTCACTCACTCGTTTACTTATTCACTCATTCACTCACTCATTCAGTCACTCACTTGTTAATTAATTCAAGCATTCAATCCCTCATTCAGTCTTTTATTCATGCATTCACTCGCTTGCTCATTCATTCACGCATTAACTTGTTTACTGTCATTCGTTCACTCACTCATCCTCTCATTCATTCATGCATTGTCACTCACTTGTTCATTCATTCACTCACTGACTTACTCACTTGTTCACTCATTGATTCATGCAATCATTCTCCTTTTGTCACTCAGTCGTTTACTTACTAGTTCACTCACTTTGTCACTTACTTGTTCACTCACTTGTTCACGCATTCACTCACTCATTTATTGACACATTAACTCACTTGTTTACTCTCACTTGTTCATACACTCACTTACTCATTCACTCACTCACCACCTTGTTTGCTCACCGCTCCTTCACTCACTTGTTCACTTACTCGTTCACGCGTTTACTTACTGCTCCTTCAGTCAGTAATTCACTCACTCGTTCATTTGCTCACCTGCTCCTTCACTCACTCGTTCGCTTGCTCGCTTATTGACTCACTCGCTCCCTCACTCTCTCACTCATTCTTTCATGCATTCACTCACTCATTTACTCACTCATTCATGCATTCACTCACTTATTTGTTTATTCATTTGCTGACGTTCATTCATTCATGCACTTGTTTATTCATTCATGCACTCACTTGTTCACTCACTCACTCATCTACTCAATTACTTGTTTAGTCATTCATTTATTCATGCATTCACTTACTGGCTCATTCACTCACTGGCTCTTTCACTCACTCATTCACTCACTCACCCATTCATTCACTTATTCACTCACCTGTTCACCAGTTTACTCACTAATTCACTCACTCATTAGTTCACTGATTTATGCTTACTTGTTTACTCACTCGTTCACTTAATCACCCACTCGTTTGTTCACACCCTTGTTCACTCACTTGCAGTACAGGTGTAAATTTGTGACCCATTTTTGACTAGTTTCAGATTTGAAAAGGCATTTGATCAGATATTGTTCTTACTTTAGTGGTTGAATGCATTTGAACTGCCATAAAAGTTAGGGTTGGGCATCTAAGCTATAATGCCGATCCGATACGCATCCCGATACAAAGAATACGATCCGATATATTAGCGATACATTTGTTACATTGCGATGCAACACGATACGATTCACACCCATATCACGATACAATGCGATAATTCAGCACCAACTTATTAGATCAAGTTTATGAGATGATGTAAGAAAGGATGCTGTGCCATTGAATGAGTTTGATTATTTATTAACCAAGTAAAACCAAGACTTTTTTTACAAACTGGCTTTTCTCTAAGAGCCAGAGTGTCAGTTTACAGTAGAGGGCCATTACTGAAACCTATAGCACATATTATTTAAGTATTTTCAAGATATACAGAACGTATAAGTGCAATATATATTATAAATGTATATAGGGTTGTAACAATATACCGGTATGACGGTTTACCACGATTTGAACGTGCACGATTATCATACCATGAACAATTGCATATCAACGGTTTTAACCCTTAAAGACCGAGACAGCCGCCCGCGGCTAAAAATAAGTATTGCTCTTAAATGTTTGATAACTTTTGATCCGCTGATCCGATTCATACAATTCAAAGATTGGCATAAAGAAGAGAATCTCAGCTTTCCAGTGCTGTATCACATAACATTCGCGGACTTTCAGAGGCTCCGGAATCAGTGCGTTACGTCATCAAAATTTGACAACGCTGATTTGACAAAGAAACGCTCGTCACTGTGTCTCCGGACAAACCAGACATCATACATTGATGCATTGTCCCTCCTCCATGCCCAGATTGGTTCAAACTCGCTATATCACAACCAATAAGCATAGGTTTTACTTTTGTTTGTGGACCAACACTGAGCTTTTTGAACAACACGGAATGAGAGATAGGCTGTACATTTCTGCGCGGCTAAATAAAACGCAAAAAAAAAAAAAAGTTTTGCATGAAATAATTCTCATACTAAGTACAACCATATCCATATCCATGCTGGCACATAAAACCTAAGGATGTTCCATACTGAATCTAGTTTCGTTATGTAACTATTTATAGTATAGTAAATATTTATATCTATTTTTTTACTGAGGATTTGCACCATGTTTATTTGGACTTTGACACATTATTTATTATTTTTTTATTTGTTCATTGTACAAGTGGACACATTCTTTCACCTCAGCGGTCAAGATAAGGTCCTGAAAATCTCAACATGCTTACATTTCTTCATCACAACCTAGACTGAAAAAAACAACGCTTTAAATACATGTTTACAGCCATAAACTTGGTATTGCACTTTTGGTCTCCCATTTATCCTGCTTATAAGGAAGGACAGTTTAAGTTTATTTTTGTCTAATCTTAAAAGACCTTGCTTGTTTATTCCTTCTAATTTAATTTATTAAAATGGGAGATTTTTCAGTTTATTTTTATAAAAGACTTCTATAGTTCTATTAAAATGGTTCTTTCAAAAGTTTGTTGAAATAAAACCTTTGTTCAGTCAGAAAACGTGTTCTTATTCTTTTCAGGGTCTTTGCTATGAGAATTACTATTTAATACCGTATACCGCGAAACCGTCAAACCGTGGTATTGTTTTAGACGATTATCATACCGTAAAAAATTCATACCGTTACAACCCTAAATGTATATATTTGCACTTTTTCAACATAAAGGTTTAACATTGCACAACAAGAATTGTGATTTAACTTTTCAACTATGAAAACAAGTTTTACAAAGATATATTGTGCCACTGAATATTCAAAACTTAAAGTCGTGAACTAGCAGTGTTATGTTGCTTTGAAACATCACTATCATTGTAAACAACAGGCTAATAAAAATATAAATAAATACAAATTAAGAGGAGGTGTTTAAAACCTTCGTTCTCCGTGACACTAGGCTGAATATCTTTGCAGATGAACAATGCAATAGCATTCGTTATTAGCGTAGAGCCAGCAGAACTGTTGCGCATGGAGAAAAATTTCAATGCTTTTCTCACCATTATTGGAGCTGGTAGCTACAGTTGAAGCAGAGCAGGAACACTGGAAGATGCTTCCACAACAACACAGAGGTGCCGCTTTAAGTGAGATATCAGATTAGTCGTACTGCCCGTGTATTTTAGAGATGCGCGGCACATTTTGCAAATTGCATCTGTCCTGTCAAGTCGTCCATCCTTTTTGCAGAATCCATAATGTTGCCATACTTTAGATTTAAAACTCAGTGAGAAATAAAATGTTTGTTTTGCTTCTCACGCTTTCTGAGGGCGCACTACTAGCTTCATCCGCACACCTGATACACTGAGTTGTAGTGTAAAGTGTACACATCCGCAAGTCCGTTGCTAATGCATACTTTATGTAGGTCGATTAAATTATGCGCCAAAAACCGGTTGACAACACTTGTTAATAAATAAAAAATACATTCTATATTAAAAATATGAGTTGTATCTTGGAAAAACCGATGCATCTCGCAAAAACTGATGCATCTCGCAAAAACCGATGCATCTCGATTTGCTTCCAAAATTTTCTTCAACCTCTGCTGCTCTACCGATGCACTCGCATCGTGCACGCGCATGACCACGTATCGATACATATCGGTTAATCTTCCCATCCCTAATAAAAGTCCAACAACTCTAATGTGGTTCAGATGGTATTAGCATGTTAAGAGAAATCACACCAAAATGGGGTTTACATATGTCATTTAGTGTACGATTTACTTACTTTCGTACTCCCTTTGAAGCCATCTCACAGTAGTAGTCCAGTGAAGATGAAGCTTGATGGAATCAAAAAGGGTCTCAAAATCTGAACAAAAGTGGTCACAAGAGATGCATTTGAACAATAATATGCCTCAGCTGACTGACTGCTTATGATCAGATCACTGAAAACATCATTTTAAGCTAAACTAAGTCTGCTATAGTCACCAAAATAATATGTAAATAATAATAAAATAATAATAATATCCACTTAAAAAAAAGATTGTCGGTGTTCCCTTTAAATATATAATAATTTTTTTTTATTTATTACTAAATATTCAAAACACAATTTAAGATGTTTTACAGAGAATGCCTCTTTTGAAATTTTTATTACCATTGTATGATCAAATAACTAATTTATTCATATTATATTTATACTAAATTTATTAGTTTTTTTTTTAGACAACATGGAAAGTCATGCAAAATTAGAGCAATGTTATTACACAAAAAATAATATGATCAATTAGTCCTGACAGCATATGTTTAAGTTAATCATGTTCTAACTTAATTTTATTAGTTATACAAGCTGTTTTAAGTCAGTTTAATATAATAGAAGTTTAATGGACTCAAAACGTTAATTTAATTCAGCTTAAAAATTTAAGGCAATAGGAATGTTTTACAGTTGGGCTGAGCAACATGGCTTTTTTTACTAGGCAATGTTTCGTTTTTACTTTGTGTTCGGTGTCATTCAGTGAATCAATGTTCACATCAAA
The DNA here is from genome assembly GCF_052040795.2 of Danio rerio. Lineage (NCBI taxonomy): Eukaryota > Metazoa > Chordata > Actinopteri > Cypriniformes > Danionidae > Danio > Danio rerio. Next base: position 36,996,491 of record NC_141041.1, read on the forward strand.
GTCTATAAAGACAACTATAGTGATGGTAACCATGGTACTGCACACCATCCAAAAAAGGGTTAAAACCCCATTAGGCATGGTAGGATTACAGTTTTCAAGGTATATTGTAGTCAAAGTCAAGGTTTTAAACCGCCAACATTTTCTGCAATACGGTTCCTAATAAGGCTGCATGATTCTGGCAAAAATGTGAATAAATTTTTTTTTCGCTTAAAATCAAGATCACTGTTTTCTCTCGATTCTGTAAATGTAAAATAAAGGATAGTATGATTAGCCTATAGTTATTGTTAATTGTCAAACATATAGTAAAACAACAATACAAAGATTAGGCCTAGGTCTACTGGTGCTTAAAATGCTCAATTTTGTATAGTCATTATGGTGGACTTGAACAGACTTTCATTCTGTTCTGTTTGTAAATTCACAGTAAAATGATGACATCAGAATAGAACTATTTAAAATTCTGAAGTTGATTTATTATGTTTAAGACATGTGCTTGTCATTTGTCATTGACAACATTATTAGGCCATTTGTTTTCTCTGGTAAAATTAGAATTTTGTCATTTTCAGATTCCTTCTTGCATTATATTCAACATCATATAGAGGCTGGGTTGTTATACTGACACAGTAAACATTTATTTTCATGCACAACACTGTGTTCACTATGAAAGAAAAACATATCAAATGCTTGTCATAATCATAACTCTAAAATGCCATATGATCATTGATGTGCGCACAGGTTTCACTTTCACTTCCGAGTGCGGCTCATGGCTGCTTTCACTGTGAGAAAAAACACACACATGCAAATCATTATTTTAGCGTGGCTGTCAAACGATCGCTCTGTGCAACAAACTGAACGTAATTTACAACATTATTACCTGTTATTCACAGCCTATGCAGGTTGTGCTTCGTTTACTAAAGTAGGCATTAAGATTTTTTTCTAAAAGCAAAATAATGCCTTTTCAAGCGAAAGTTCATTTCATCAAAATGTTTTGAATACTCCATTACAAGTCACTTTATAATTACTTGCTGGTACTGAGATTTAATGCAAGTTTTATAAAATTTTAGGATGTAAAGGTGACTAAATGATGGCAGATTTTAAGCTTTTTGGTAAACTAGCCCTTTTATATAAAATTTGACTTGTGTTTGGGCTAGATTGAATTATGCACATTCCTGCAGCAGCTACTCTGTTTTCTCCAATTTTTTCACATGTGCTTGTACTAAACTATTACTTTTTGACATGAACCCTATTGCCTCATACCATATCATTTAAAATTTATATATTTATCTTATAAACTCAATATATTGCATAGCCTTAGAGAAAATCAAGCATTTCCATTTTTGGCTGAGTTAAACCATTTAATTATTTTCAGAACAGTTGTCGTTGCTATCTGACATTTCTTGATGAAATTGCTTAAACCCAAGTCCATGTCTGAGAAGTATTAACTTTTCCATACAAGTTCCTTGTAAATTGCACCATCTGGTCAAGTTTTTTCCTTCACCACTCCAACAAGCTTTCAGATTGAGTTCATTTGAAGAGATCAGACAAGATTCTCAATAACCAGCCCATGCTGGGTTAAATTTGTCTTAAGAAGGCCTGTACATTTCCTGACAGATGGACGGCATTTGGAAGGAAAAAACTACTGTTCTTGCTCTGAATTTTTTATAAGCTGTTGGTTGTCAGTTGGGTGTGGTAAAATGGCCACGACTTTTGTCTGAAATTTTTTGGAACAGTCCATTTTTAAAATAAACTTCAAAATAGTTTCATTTCACAATTTCTCTTGAACATTTGAGTTTCATTTTTTAATCCATTTAGCTGACCTCTGAGTCTGGATGAAGCACTTTTAGCTTAGCATAGATTATTGAATTAGATGAGACCATTAGTATCTTATTCAAAAATGACCGAAGAGTTTTACTAATTGTTATATTTAAAGTTTGACTCTTCTGTAGTAGGCTTGATCGGTATCCAAATTTTGATACTGTCAAACTTTCTGCCTATTTTAACTCAGTATGTGATATTACCATAAACATGATACAAAAATGATGACGTAAGGCTCAGACAGCATTGCCAAACTGTTGGCTTGTGTCTAAACCATTCAGAAACTGAATACAGTATGTGCGACCTTACGTTTAAGGTACTTCCATCTCTTGCGGTCACCTTTTGTTGCACAATTTGCAGATAGCCTCGTCCTTATTTACCGCCTTTTCGTTCTCGAAATTCTTCTGTGTTCTTTTTTTGAGGCCAGGTCACTTGGTGCATGACTCGCCATCTTTCCCCACCTCTCTCCGTAATATGGTTTACCATATTACTATATTACCACCCTAGCCTATTCTGTATTTGCATTGTTTACAAAGTAGTTGTTCAGAAGTCTTTTTATTGAATTTTTCAAAGAACTGTTTAACAGTCATAAAAAAAACTGAAGGTTTTAACAAATCAAATAAAAAGCACCTCAAAAATATACAAGAACAAAGTATATATATATATAAAAAATAATAATACAATGTAAAATAATAATAAACTAACAATTCAAGATTTTCTGTCCTCAAAATTTGACTGGAATGGTCTCCAAACATTGAAGAATCTATTATTTGAGCCTTGGTACCATATTTGAGTTATTCTAGCTTTAGATATGACATGACATGTTCTACCTATTTAGGATGAGTTGGTGGTTTAGTGGACTTCCACTGCAGAAGTATAAGCCTTTGGGTCAACAAAGAAGATAAAGCTAGTGCATTTAATTGAATTGCTGGTAATTAGTGATGGAAAGAGTACTAAAAAAAATCACACTTGATTAAAAGTACCATTACTTGCCTAAAATGTAGCTAAAATCGCTTTGGATAAAAGCGTCTGCTAAATGACTAAATGTAAATGTAAATGTAGTGCAAGTAGAGTGAAAGTATCTGTTGTAATGTTAAATATTTTAATATTTGGTTGATTTTAGGTTGAACTTTGGAGATTGATGGCGGCCCAACGTTGAGTTCTGTCGCCAACCCGATTTTTGTTTCCAAACAAAATGCAACATCCCCATTTTGGTCATCATACAGTAAACATCCCTCATCTTCACATCACTGACCTGCATCTAAACAGTCTCTGGGTAATTCCATGTAAAGATTTTGGACATCTTCTTGGACACTTTTAATGCTTTTAAATGGTTTGCTGCAATTATAAACCACCCATGTCTTCAGGTAGTTCATTATGATGCGATTTACCTTCTGTGTGCAATTTGATTGGACTGGAATCACAGGACTTTTTTTGTAATCCCCATAAACAAGAAAAAAATAAAGTGTAGGTTGAAGTAGTGGAGTAAAAGTACTGATACAGCACTAAAAATGTACTCAAGGGAAAGTAAAGGTTCACGTTTTTAAAACCACTTAGTAAATTGCAATTCATTAGAAAAACTACTCAATTACAGTCATTTGAGTATTTGTCATTAGTTACTTTACACCACTGCTGGTAATGCAAGGTTTTCAGGTGTCACACCAAATATTGCTATTACTGGATCTGGTTGTATCTCCTTTTTACATATATATAAAAAAGTTTCAAACACAGCGGAGAAAAATAATCTAGGGATGATCAACTAGGGATGGATACGTCCAGAACATATGGCCCAAGGTGGCTCCATCATTTACTAAGAACAATGGAAAAATAAAGGAACTCTCATTCTGGCATAATAATCAAGGAAATTTGCTGCCAAATGATGCCATGGCTGCAGCAGGCTCAATTTTTGATCATTTTTGAGTGAGATGCTAATCGTCTAATCCGATTCAATGATCCATGCTAAGCTAAGCTAAAAGTATTCCAGCCAGACCTGGAGATAGTCTGAAATAATAAAATAATGCTAAACTGATTTCTTTCGACTGTTTAACACTAAAAAAAGTGTCATCAACTGTGACCATGTTTTGGTCAGTCATAGGAAACAAAGTTTGTATTTTCAGTTGATGCAGTTTTTTGTTTCCTGCTGATGTGCTGACATCTGCATTGTTAGTCGTGGGAGCATTGAGTTGTGTTGGCATCTGTCTGCGTTCTCTGATCTGGTCACACTTGTTTGTGGCAGGGCTCCAGCAAGTCTTTGTTCTTCTGGCGGTGGTGGTGGCGGTAACGCTTGAATGCTGAAACATCTTTTGTTGTAAGCTTGTAAACAGCAACATGCAGAGAGGAATATAGTATCAAATTCACTGAGCTGAGAAAACTGCAACACACCTGCCCGCTTGCGGCTTCTCAACACAGACCTATTGCAGAACTGCAGATGCTTTAATCTGTGCATGATCCTGTAATCTGCTAGGCGTGAACTGTGCAGTTGTGGGCTGCTGCAGGTGGATTTCACTATTGCCACAGCATCTGTAATCACCACTGATTCCAGCGAAACAATCTCAGCTGTGTTTAACATTCGACCTGATAGATGAGCAGCTCATTCAGAGAGTCGGGTATAACAATGACATGTCAGTGGTGGTGTGTGCTCATACATGGGATTATGCTTAAACTCTAAATATTTACCATCTGCACATAACTCATGCTCCATCATTTGTACTGCAGACATGAATAAGATTTTGCATTTCTAATCACAGCAATATTTCACTGTTAAACATGCTGGGTTCCACACATGGCCTTCATGTTGTCTCAACACAAATTAATTGTTAACTTAATTGCTTTTACAAAATTAAGTGGATTGAACATAAAACGATTATCACAAAAAACTCAAGAATTGTTGATTTAGCTTATTTTAAATAATTAGTTTAAACTGGCCGCAATATTTAAATGCATTTCAGTAATTCTTGTTTAGTATTATTTTTCTCTATTAACAAATTATTTATATAACAACCAAAGGCTAATTCATTTTTAAACACTTAATTGTAGTAATTTATCAAGTGTTTTCTTATTTAAAAATATATAGTTTTTAAAAAAAAAAAAAATTTGTTTTATATTTAATATATTTCTAGTTAAAGCTCAGTTGTTTCAATCTTACTCGATGTAAATCAAAGAAAAGCCACACAATTTCTTTGTTGGCTCAGTACAAACTGATTAAGTTAACTTAATTGATTTTACAAATGAATGTGAATTGAACATAAAGTTAAGTTACCCCCTTCCACCCCATTCCCTAAAAAGAACCCATTTAGCTATTTTTAAGTAAGAAGTTGGAACACGCACACCTAAAAGTTTCATTGGATTTGTTACATTTTCATAATTTATATGGGCTAAAAATAAACTAATTTAGTTGAACAGTACTAAATTTAATTTGTTTAAATTCGACTTGTGTAAATTGTTTGCATCCACTTACCTTAAAAAAATGTAACTTACCTTAAATTCAATAAATAATTTTTTTCAGTGCAGGAAAAATCATTTTTTGAGTGCAATTGTATATATGTGCAAATTATAAAACTTTTATCCTGTAATGTGTAAAATACAGTATCAGTTTTGAGATGTTTAAGGGTACGTTTTGAGGGTGGGACACCAAACTCCTTAGGTCAGCATCTATCCAGCTTGTTGGTTTGGTGTGTTCTGCACGTCTATTGACTATCCCATGAGGATTTGGCATGTAATATTCTGCGTAGCTTGAAACTATGAAAACTATGGCTTTGCGTAGTAAATGCTGTTTCAGTTGAACACAGGTGCTGGAGATTAACAGTTGATTACAGAGCCGGCTTTATAGACAAATGAGCACGACAGTCACATTCGATTTATCGTTCAGTTCCGACTGTGTGGTAGCTGCGCTTGACAACAACACGAGACCTCAGGAATGCAACGATTATAGATTTTGATTGTACAATTATAGTCTGAGGAATAATCATAGTTTGGTTATCACGATTATTATGCATTCATTAATTTCAAAACACTATAGTTTAGAAAATCACATAAACTCCTTTATTTTAAAGTGCTATTTATTGCAGCTCAGTAACCAATTAATACAGCACAAAATAATAAATTGTGAAATAATAACAATAAAAAATAAAATAAAAAACAATAGTCCATTTGGATTTAAAATAAGGGAAAAAAAGTTTTGGCATTTAAACTTAAGTAATAATTTTACACAAAAGCAACAGAACAGTAAATAAATATATATAAAAAATAATTGTCTAATGAAAATCAAAGCTGCAGATATGTATTTCACTTTCAAAAAGAACAAAGTCTGCTAAACATTTTGATAACTATATTACAAGATTGTTTGGTATTTTCTTTTTTTTTTCTTTTTCTTTGGATAAGAAAAGTGTATATTCCATGCAAAGTATGAAGCTGATCGATCCAGTTCTTGTTACGTGACTGACAGTGCGCTCGCAGCAATTTCAACTAGGTTTCGCCTGGAAACCATAAGTTGCACCCCCTCAAGTGCTGCATGCGCATCGCTTCCAATATGCGCATGAAAGCTGCGCCCCTTTATTTGAAATGACGAATTTGCATGGACAAAAGACGCAAGATTTTAATGGCCCTTAGTTAATAGCCTCAGCAGTTAATCCTGTGTGCGTGGGTATTAGTCTAAGTGTACAAGCTCAGAAGTTTAAACTAGCGCACAGTTTGCTTAACGTAGTTGCTGCAGTTTTGTTATGCAGAAACGCAGTGTTGAAGCCTTTACAATTAATCAACCGTGACAAATTCAGTTAGTTTAATAATGAATTCAGTTAATTGTTGTATCCCTAATCAGGTTCAACGTACACTCAAATATTTTTGCTGCTTGTTCAAACTACGTATTTAAAATGAGCTGAAACAACACCATTCTGCTTAACAGAAAAAAAAGAAAAAAAATGAAAATACCAAACAATCTTGTAATATACTTATCAAAATGTTTAGCAGATTAGACAATTATTTTATGTTAAATCTACTTAAATTGTAAATGAAATTGTTAACTTGATTGATTTGCATTGAGGCGACATGAAGGAATTGTGGAACCCAACATTTTATACAGTGAACACAAAATATTTTTTGCTGCATTTTCAAACTGTTTATTTAAAAAAAAAAAGCTGAAACAACACAATTTTTGGGATTTTTGTGGGCACATTCTAACTATTTTATGTTCAATCCACTTAAATTTGTTATGTTTGTTAAATTAAATCGATTTGTTTTGGGCCAATATGAATGAATTGTGTGGAACCCTTTATTTCTTTTCTTTATTGCCGCATGTTACAGGAAGTTGTGACGATGACATAATTGTTAAACAAAACATACAAAGATATATCCACTTCAGGACCTGGTTTTCAAAAAATAGCAGTTTCATACCTCCACAATGCTGGTTTCTTCTGGTTGTAGCTGCTGTGTGAAAGTGTTGCGCATACAGCTAAATGCGTTTGTGGACCGGGTTGAAATGAGGGTGAATAAAATGAACTCACTTTTCCTGAAACAAGGCCACAGGTGTGGACTTTCAGTCTTGACACTTCTGTTTGTCTCCTTCTTGCCTGAACATGCTTTTGTGCATGTAAAAGGGCATTAAAATTGAATGCATCAGTCTTTGTATAGAAGATTGATGAAATGTCATTAGGTCATGCTTTGGTGGACGCACGTCATTGTTTCGCTTGCTTTTCAGACTGCCGCTGCCTTTTGTCTCTGCTTGACTGTATTTGGGCATCAGTGTCGATGTGTTTGCGTCAGACTTCAGGTGCGGCTGTGCTTTTCACCATAGAAGAAAGCACTCGACAGTGGAGAATGTGTGTTTAGACTGATCTTTACTGTTAAATGGGCCTCCAACACGTTTTTTTTACTTTCCCCATTTATGACTGGTTAAGTTTGCTTATTAATAAGAACACAACAGCTGCTTCATAGTTGATGACGACATGTTTGTGTTTCAATCACATCAATTATTTATTATTGTACAGTGCTTATTAGAGTAAAAATTTGTAAAATACAATAACATTTTAGTTTTTTTTTAGCTTAGATGCTTTACTTACACTCTAAAAAATTTGACCTTAAATTCACAGTAAATTACTGGCTAAAAATTGCATTACTTTCACAGTAAATTACTGTATGTAAATTCACAGTAAATTATTGTGAGGTAGTTCACAGTAATTTACTGTGGTTTTGTCACATTAAATTATTGTGAAATTACAACCATATATTGTAACTTTACAGTAGATAATAAAGTCCGTTACTGTAATTTCACAGTATTATCTTGTAGAATTAACTATATTTTAGTGTGAATTTGCAAAACGATTACTGTGATGTAGCAGTAGGTTGCAGTTTAAATACCTGATTTAACTGTAAAGTTACAGTTATATCCCGGATTACTGTAATTTAACAGTTTGGTGCTGTAAAATTTCAAAGCAATTTTAGGTCACACAAAAATGAAAATTCTATCTTGACTTACTCACCCTCAGGTTGTTCCAGCTCTTTTAAAAATGATTTTTTTTGTTAAACACAGGAATAAAAATATCAAATATTCCTCTTTGTGTCCAAACAACCTGAGGATGCGTAAATGACAACAGAATCTTCATTTTTGGGTGATCTGAAAAGACTCTAAAATCAAAATAAAAACAAACACACATACATTTTACAGATTTATTTAACAGCTTAATGACATCTGTGTAAACATTTCAGAAAGCTTTCAAAAGGTGAAGGTGAAGCCTCAAAAAATACTATAAGAACATATTAATAAAAAAATCTGACATCATATGTAGCATACATATAAAAAGCAGTGCTTCAGAGTGCGCTCTCTCTCTCTCATTTTATATATATATATATATATATATATATATATATATATATATATATATATATATATATATATATATATATATATATATATATATATATATATATATATATATATATACACATGAGAGAGAGATACAAAACTTCTTGCTAAATTAGGCAGTCGTCTATTCAAGGTCAGTCATTTTCCTGATAATTTTACACACTTGCTGGTTGATGTGTCTCTACTTCTTTGACTTCGTCTGTCTTCCATTTCCAAACTGGTGCCCAAAAAGCACCTATAAGCAAAAGGGCAGACAAACAGTTAGCTTTATACAAAACTACTGGGACACAACTGCTGCACTAGAGAGCAAAATTACTGTTAGCTCAGTTTGAACATGCTGACAATACTGTAGCTCAGTCAAACTGCAATCATTTAAACAAAAACATCTGAAAAACATTTCCATCACAAACACACAATCAAGAACAGTCCAACAACAAATAGTGGTTTTAATGACCTAGGCAGAGCATTTTAAAACAGTTGATTTGATTTACACCTTCTGTTTACAGACTATAATCTAATGCTGGGTTCACACTTATTGCAAAGTTAACACATGCATCACAGTACTTGCTCTTGAATACTAGCAGGGTGTTTCTTGCATCAAGCTAATTTTTCATGATTTAAATATTAGGAAAATTTTGCAAAAAAAACTTGATTGAAGTGATACAGCACTTGTGTTGTATTCATTTCAATCAAGTTTTTTGCAAATATTCCAAATATTTTTCAACGTTTTTTGAGTTTCACTTAATTTGTGCTGCCCAGTAAAAATTTCCCACTATTTATGCATTTGCAATGACTTGCATGTAATCCACTCACCTGAATAGGTAACTTCACATATGGTATAAGAGCCCCATCCTTTTAAAGACAGCTTCCCCTCTGGTCTCCAGCAAAGACAAACAAATTGTGTCTGCAACACGGCCCTTTATAACAAGGGGACAAGGGGAGTCATGACTTGTGCTCCTATACATTCCTTGTTTAACCCCCCAAAACAAGCCCTCAGTTACAATATTTCTTGTAGACATTACCTTAAATTCCAGAGTGCAAAAGGCATCTTCAGCATACTTCAGTTTCAGACCAGATCCAAAGTCAGTTGTGAAATCCAGGTGAGGTCCCATGACCACTCGACCCTCCGAGTCCAAGGAATAAGACTAAAAGGGGGAAAGAAGGACTAAATTAGAGGTGTTTGTGAATAATTAAATTTGTTTGTAGAAACAAAGTTGACATTCCATGCTCTGCCTATTAAAAAATAATAAAAATAAAAATAAAAACTATAGTTTAAAAAAATCTTTGTCTAATATTTACTACTACTGGAGGTACTGGTGGAACTTCTGGAAGAAGAAAAAGAGTTTGTACAAGAAACTGCTCACAACAAATCTGTGAAAAAGCTGACATTTAAAAATCTAATAAAAATGAGGAAGGCATCAACATTACCTTTAATAATCAAGCGAGGGGTGATTGGTAGCATCAGTGTTTCAACATCAATGGCTTTGGCTGCAAAAATATATGAATATAATAAGAGTAGAATAAGACTCAACCTAACACACGCACACACATACTCTATATATATATATATATATATATATATATATATATAGAGAGAGAGAGAGAGAGAGAGAGAGAGAGAGAGAGAGAGAGAGAGAGAGAGAGAGAGAGAGGTTTAGATTGTGATAATGCATTTAGGTTATATTTGTGTGCTCAGAATTTACACTCACCTCACACTTCAGCTATTATCAGGTACACCTGAACACCAAAAAATAAAATCTACAGTTAGTGACAATATACAATTAGTTCTCATTAGTAAATGTTAGCACTGCATTAACACCAGTGAGAAATATACAATATGTACTGTGTTAGTGTTAGTTTAAAAGAATACAACTGAATTGTATTATAAGCCTCATTTAATAAAACAGTTAAGACTTGTTTCATAATGAGTTTAGTTTATTTAACTAACTTAACGTTAACGTTACAGTGAACAAAATTAACGTACATGATGGTGACTAACCGTAACGTTAACTTAAGTGAAGGTCAGAGCTTACCTTAACTTTGGTAATTTCACCTTTACTTCAGTCTTGTACTGAAACAGAAAATGCAGTTAACAAGAAGTTAATTAAAGAAAATTCCCTTTCTTTTTTTCAGAAACTAACGTTAACGTTATGCTAATACCTCAGAAAACACTACAATCACCATCTGGCGTCGTTAATTTCTTGTTTTAAAAAAAGGCACGCTTAAACCCTGTACGTGCAAGTACAACTGAAGTACTTGAAGTAAATTCCTGTTAAATGACATGCACTATACAAAAATACACATACAACAATCATCAACGGACAAAAGTCATATTTTAACACTTACCGAGGATGAATCCGTTGGGTGAAGAGACGACGCAGGCGTTGTCTGTGGTGATGGCGCTTGTTTGCGGTCGAGTCGAGTCAGTTCTGTTAAAAGAATCGGCTCCTTTAAGTGAACAGTAAAGAGTCGAATTCGGCTCCTTTAAGTGAACAGTAAAGAGTCGAATTCGCCTGAAAACGATTATGTTTTGTATAATATTGTAAGACGCAAACATATAATTCATTAATATTTCATCATATTGCTTGGTTCGTGTACTACTTGTACACGAATTGCTTGTTGATGACTATGAGCTCATAAACACGTCTGATAAAATATTTGAATCTGATTCAATGTCACACGAGTCCTGAACCGAAGCAGTGCAAAAGTAATATATTGATTGAAATATAAAGTTAATTATTTTCTTCGCCATTCAAAATATTACATATCTCTGATTTTAACAATAAAAATAAAGTTCATTTGGAGTGTATTGAGAAATATTATTTTCTCCCAGGATTCATTTCGCACCAAGCTGCATCAAGCTGTAATGGTGGATGAGAAGGCACATAATATTATAAATATTGCTTGTAATATGTAATAAAATAAAGTTTTAACACTTTTTCATGCGAGAATGTAGTTCTTCCAAACTCAAATCTGTGGATTGTTAGTAAAGATTGTGTGTAATTTTAAGTGTGTTTTGCCGGTAGCAGAGATCTATGATCTCCAGGCGGTAACGGTGCTCATTACTCATGTATCCGCCGAGAGGCGCCTGTCTTCAGGCTAGACATTGGGACAATTGCCCCGTCTTCGATGGCTCTATATGCGTCCGAAAATGAAGTTTTAACTGTTTTTCATGCTAGAATGTAGTTGTTTAAAACTCTAATCTGTGGTTTATTTATATAGATAAAAAAAAAAAAAATATATATATATATATATATATATATATATATATATATATATATATATATATATATATATATATATATATATATATATATATATATATATATATATATAATTCTAAATTAAAGATTAGTGACCTCCTGGCGATGACAGGTGCCCAATACTCATGAAACCGTCTAAAGCAGACATTTACCCTGACATTGAAATAATTGTTGGCTGTTTAACAGTCTTTGGTTTCATTAATTAATTACTTTTTATTCCAGTTTATTATGTTTTGGCTAAGCACACAGTTGTTCATTAAATATTATTTCCTATTCTATGTTAACTGTATAAAATTAAATAAAGGTCCAGTACAACCAAAAATATGTTGGTAACCAAATCGTTTTGGGGGCTATAACATTCTGTTATTATCTGTTAAAAGTTCATTTGTATTAATTTCTACGTTGAATTAAAAAAGGTTTGAATTTCTATAACTAACGTGCAAAAGATATAGCCCTTTTCACAGTAATTTGCTGTAATCATGCTACCTGCCGTAATTTCACAATAAAATTATGAATACAACATATTACTGTGAATTTTTCAGTTAAATACTGTGAAGGGATACTAATGTAATTTACTGTGAAAAATTACAGTAACTTGTTGTGAAAACCTGGAAATTTTTTTACAGTGTAAATATAAAATGGCATTCATTTAAAGTTGTTCAAAATTTCAAATAAATGCTCAATATGCTCATTTTCAGAAATGTACATCTATAACTATAAAAGTTTTCCTCCAAAAAAAGCAGTATAACTGTTTAGAGCATTCATAATAATATTTAGTGCTGTCAACTGTATTATCACCAACAATTAGATGGTAAAATAGTTTGCATTTACATAATATATTTGTACATGTGTGCATGTTTATTTAAATAATAACACCAGTAGATATAAAACTAATGTATGCAAAACAAAATATTTATATTTACAGTGCTCAGCATAAATAAGTACACCCCTCACAAATCTATCTTTTGAATTCATATTTTTATTACACAATATTATATTTGTGCATATACATTAGATTAGTTAGTACTGAAGCCAAATCTGCAGCTTATCTAACAAAATAACTTACGATATCGGTCCAAAAACTAGTACACCCAAATTTATATATAATACAAAACAAAAACATTGAAAATTTTGTTTAGTCTGTTTGGTGACTAAAATATTATTTTAATAAATAAGTTTAATAAATCTGTTTTGGTTAAATGCAACAAAATCAATTGCCTATATTCACTGGGAAAAGGATAAAAATATTTATTTGCAAAATGGGGTGTTCTCAATTATGCTGAGCCTTGTATAATTATGTTTGTATTAAATATGAATAAGCATTTTAAATATATACAATGAATGTGTATATTAAAATAATTTATATATTTTTATTATTTTTGTAATATTTATATAAGGAATATATGTTGCATATACTGTACACATTTTGTAAATAAAAAATAATGAATCTTTGACTGCACAATTAAAAACATTTCCTTAAACAGCAAATTAACACATTGCTGTGATTTCTGAAGAACCATTGGACCCTGAATACTGCAATAATAAAATGTAAAGTGTAATAAATCATAACACACACACACACACACACACACACGCAAACTTATTTATTTTATTCCAACTAGTTGCCAAGGAAATATGTTTTATTTAGTTACTTAACTAAAATCATTGTCCATTAATTAATTAGTTATTAATAATTTAATTGTAACTAACCATTTAACATGCTTAAAATGACAAATTGTTTTAAAAGCTATGTAAACTAATTTTTTAAAAACACAACAAATCGACCAAAAATATATCTAAAACTAAAATAAAAAAAAGAAATGAATTTTATTTGTAATGTACTTTAAAAGGCAAAGAACAATAAAACAGTGAAGAAAACACTAAAACATAACAACAATAAACTAAATATAAACAACAAATTTACAATGACTTAGTTGACAAAGATGATCATCATAAATTAAAAAGCAATGCTAAAACAACGAGTCTAAAGAAGTTTCTGAAAAGAAGCGGCATTTCAGATGCTTATGGGCGATGAATTCCATAACTTAGGCACAGCGTACAAGAAAGAATTAGCGAGCAGGAGTTACCAGGTGTAATAAATTGCTAACCCGTGCACTGCTTTGTAGGTTAAAATCAGAGTCTTAAGTCAATACGTGACTTAACAGTAAGCCAATGGTGTTGCTGAACACAGGAGTAATATGATGGCGTGGAGATCAAAACCCATGCTGCAGAATTTTGCAAATAGTGTAATCTTTTGAGAGAACTCATTTGTCTTTTAAAGATAAAAAATATATATAAAAGGAAGCATTTTGAAGGATTCTGCTCTGAATTATTCCCAGCAATACTGTGATTATATACAAAATCGGCTTTATTCAGGTTCTTATAAAATATTTCTATAAATAATTTGTTATTGTTAGATAAATCTCATATCGTAGGTTGAAAACATAATAGAAACATGCGGTTAATGTATTCTTTAATTTTATTTGGTCTAGTAAGCTTTCTTGGCAATCATCAAGCAGTTGCCGACCAAAAAACCAAGAGAACTGCTAAGCAACAGCATAGCAACACCCTGGCAACAACAGCATTTCCGCATATTCTAGTTCTGTTTGCTCCATGAAGTTGCATCATTGTTTACACATCTCTGAGACTGCGAAGAATTAAATTATCTCAAGCAAGTCTGGAAAGGTCAGCGTCAAAAAATAAAAAATAAAAATCTCCTGAGCAGAAATATCTCATTCCAGAGACGTGGATTATATGCATTACGACCCGTGAGAAGTTCACAGTAGTTTCAGGCATTGTTTTTCTTCGCATTTGCTCGCTTGTGTCAGTGGAGTTTCGGAGGAGCGTTACACCCTTCTGGCACCGAGGCAGTTTTGATTGCTTTTGTGGAGAAGAGGAATTGAGTTCAGATGTCAAGAGCAGTGGCAAAATGACTGCCTTGTTTTTCTTCTCCGTCCGCGTTGTTTTGGTGGAGAGCCGACAAAAGGGCGCTTTGTCACGGAGAGCGGTATTGAAACATGGAGCCCAGACAAGGGAATGGCAGAGGTTCAGCAGCCCTTCTGAGCTCCAGCTCCCCCACATAAATCCTAGCAGCATTTGCTTTGCTGCTCTGTACTAGCAAAGAGATCTGTTTAATATGATGATTGAGTGTGGAAATTGTTTAAAATAATAATGTTGTTTTTTTTTTTTTTCTTTTGGTTTTGAAAAATGTTTGAAAATTTACTATTGCTCATAGATTATGTATTTTAATAGTTTAAGAATAATTTAATGTATTAATAATGTATTTAACTTATTAAAGAATTAGACAATCAATTATATTTAAATGTTCATCGGAGAATTGAGAAAAAAGAATCAAGTTTTCATTAAAATATTAAGCAGCACCACTATTTTCAACATAATACTAAGAAATGTTTCTTGTACATAAAAAATAAAAAAATTAAGGATCATGTGATGATTAATCTTTGAGTTATAGAAATAACTAACATGTTGAATGATATTTTTTGTATTTTGTAGATTGTAATGTTATGATTTGAATGTTTTTACTTGCAAAAATTATCTCCTCCAAATCCTCGGTTTGATTACATTTTCAATTCTAAAGTCACGGTTCGATTCTCAATTTAAAAAAGAAAAATTTGAAAGCACAAGCTATGCCATTTTAAGACTTTTATGAAACAATAATATCTGACCTTTGTGTGTTGCTCTGGAGGTCCAGCAATTTGTAGTCAGAGCTACTAAGGGAACACTAATTAAATGCCTAAAGTGGAGTTTTCTACCTATGAATTAGAGCTGCACAATTAACTGTAAAAAGATCACAATCTCGATTCGACCCCCTAGACGATCTTAATCCAGCATTTCTACGATTCTGTTAATCATATTTTCAAGTTCAGGAGAGAAGCAATGGTGGCCGCACAAATCTTCATATTGTTTTACATACATTTTTCAGCAACGTGGACACCTCCGAATGGTCTTGAAAGAGTCACATGCTGCATTTATGAGATGTAATTCACCTCAAAAATGTTTCATGTAATGTATTTGCGACTGCAAAATCACACAAGACGTGAGCTGACCGTCAGCTGCGCCTCTGAATGAAGTCTACTTTAGTGAACAGAACCTGCATATGCTGTTAATACAGGTTATAAAGTTGTAAATAACATTCAGTTTGTGGCACAGAGTGATCGTTTAAGAGCCGCGCGGGAAGTAAACTGCTCTTAGCAGTGAAAATGAAACCAAAAGCGCACAGTGTTGCCAGATGTAGCTGACTGATTCCAGCCCAAAAAGTATCCAAAACCTGCCGAAATGCAAATATACCAACCTAGTCATCTGTATTCATGTAAATCACGTCAGTGACAGATTTCAAGCCAGAAATTACAGATTGTAAACATATGACCTTAAACACAATAATTCAACATCAGAATTATCTTCAGCATTAATGACCAGGACAAATCTAAAGTCTGTTCAAGTCTATACAAAATTAAGCATTTTAACCAACAGTACAGCTTCACAAAGCCTATTGCTGTTTTACCACGTTTGAGAATGACAATAATATTTGTATTGTAACATTTATATAATATTTGTAACATTTGCCCACTCATATTTACCTTTATTTTACATCTACAGAATCGTAAGAAAATCGTGATCTTTATTTTAGGCATTCTCACTTTGTGTCTGAGATTACATCGCTGAGAGATGCAATCTCAGCTTGCATCAGAAAGGCTGCATCCAGATACTATTGTCCACACTGACGACTTCATTGAAAGAGGAGGGGGTTCAAGTTGTCGACTCGTCTCCTGCGTCTGGAGTTGCCATGCTATCTTTTGGCTGTTTGTTGTAGCTGTTAGTTTGATTCACAGCACATCAAGCGTGTTTTTTTTCTTGACCTGACATGGGGGCTAGGGTTGAGCTGATAGACGATGACGTCTATATGCCTATAGACAACATGATACTGAGCTGTCATCGCCGATCCTCCGCCCCGCCCCCGTCGCAAACCCACTCGCGAAAAATACACACTTAGGCCCTGTTTACACGAATACGTCTTAGTGTTAAAATGGCATATTATGGAAAATAATCCACTTCCACACCGTGTTTTACCAAGCATTTCTGAACAGTCCACTGAAAACGTACATTACGTGACCACACACACACACACTCACACATACTGTCATGCGATGAGCCTGAGCTCCAGAAGAGCAGTGCACGTTGAATATGAACTTGATATTTAATAAATCTTGTCTTTATCTAACGACTCTTCAGTCTTTTAAATCAATCAGGTAACGTGTCACAGCATCAGTACACTGCTTCAATCTTTCACTTTTACACTTGTACTTTGTAATTTTAGTGAAAACCTCAGATACTGTTGGTTGTGATTTTTACCGACCAACCTCCCGCGGAAAAAGTGATTGACAGGTGGTCCTTTGTGTGCAACTTATCTTTATTTATGATTTGTTTATGGGTACAACAAAGATCATGCGGGTCAGGTTGTTGAAACGGTAGGCTACAAATAATTAATTTGTTATGAATTAATTAATTATTCATAATGAATTAATTCACCTCCACCTATGGCGATGAAGGCATCGTCCATCGCAATGTTTCACATTAGACATCGTACAATGCCAAATTGGTCGACATCGCTCAACCCTAATGGGGCGTGGCAGCATTGATGATTCCGTTTTTGCTTCGATAATCGAGATTGAGCATTGTTTTCAATTTAAAATTGAGATCGTGACACCCATATGCTAAACATATTAATACCATTGATTTTGTCATTGTGTATGTTTTTTTTTTATACAATGTTATTTTTAGGAACTTGAATGGCACAGCTTATAAAAACCCAACAAGCAAAGCTTATTTCAGACACAGTATTTTATTATTATTATTTTTTTAATTATTAGCAGGCTGTGACATTTTTAATGGTTAAAATTCCATTTAATTTAAAACCATTAATTTTGTCTCTCTGGTTTGAGCTTGGTGAAATGTTTTTTGATTGGTTATTAATAATGTGTTAAGTGATTCAATAAGCCAAACTCACCTACTGCTGCCACATAAAAATACTGAATATTTTTATATCTAGCTCTTGAAAGGACTTTGGGTCCGAACATCACTTTTTATCTGTTCTTTTATAGATGTCTATTGCTTCTGGTGTCCAACATTTTTCAGAATATCTTGTTTGGCTTTCAACAGAAGAAATAAATTTGTTGTGAGAACATGTTTATTTATTGGTGAACTATCCTTTTAAAGGGCCCCTACCATGCAAGATCTAAATTTTGGAAGCTTTTTGGCCAAAAAATGTGTGTGAGAATAGACACAGCCACATAAGGGTGGTATAAACACATCAAGTGTTTTTTATTCGTCTTAAGTTTCCCAAAATTAAACCAGCATCCAAAACACAGCTGTTTGGAGGCCAACGGCACCATGACATACTGTAGCAGTGCAGTTACACACACCAATATCGATTGGCAGGCACATATTATCAGGCCTCAGTATTAATGTGTGTTATCATGTCCACAAGACATGCTGCGCAAAGAAAATGTGATTTTATGTTATTTTATAAAAAATATTTTATCATTTTTTTATTTATTTATTTTTATTATTATTATTATTATTTAAAATCTGTTTCATCTACACCTCAAGAAGTAGTACATTTTACACTTTATATTTTAAGACAGTGAAATTGTTATATAATTCATAACCACTCGAATCACCACGCTACATTGTGTCAGTACTACTATAAACAAGGGTGCTTCAATCACACAACAGGAGTCCTGATTTTTGGATAATTATTGCTCTTTACTTTGTACACCAGCTATAACGGATCTTCACACAGCAGGATATATTTACTTGTATAGTGGGCATCCTGGTATATTTGCAGTGAGTAGAAAAAAATAGTGCAACGTGAAGTATGTGTGCAGTGAACCAATGTAATGGCATTTGTGTGTGGCTCATTCATCTTTGCTGAAAGGCTGAAAAAACACAACAACTTCATCAAATATCTATTGGGGAAACTTTCTGTTTCAGTGTTAACTTTGACATCTGATGCTGGCTGTCCTAACACAGACATGCCCAAAATTTGGGTGGAAAGAACCAGCTCATTTGCATTTAAAGACACTGATACAAAACAGCTTAAATTTCTTCTCACCCAAATTTTTGACAAGGGTTTAATAAAGGATCTGACAGTTTTGTTTTTTTTTAGCTGAAACTTCACTGGCACATTCTGGAGATGCCAAAGACTTATTTTACATCATCTTAAAAGGGGCATAATGGGAGCCCTTTAATATTACACAGTCGCAGAACTCAGTTGCTGTTATGTTCTTTAGCAAAGCCCTCGACCTCTTATTACTCTGAGGTTGAATCATCGCTGTGTCTCTTCCTCTGATCTCTTCATTAACTCTATATAATTATCACCAGGGGCATCTCTGGAGACCTCCATGTTTTTGCATATTCAAGATTGATTAGCACTCAATTAAGTCCCCTGCTCCAACACAATTTCCATTCATGCACTTCTGCTTCATATTGAGCATCTGTGTAGCATCAGCAATGTGTGTCGGCACAGTGTGTCCACAGTTTTACACCTTAAAAAATGCATGGTTCCATGCAATTCCTTCATGTTGTCTCAACACTAATTGGTTATGTTAACTTAATTGTTTTTACAAATTGTAATGGATGGAACATAAAACAATTAAGTTGTCCCACAAAAAATAACAAAAAATGGTGGTTCAGCTCTTTTTAAATGAGCAGTTTGAACAAGTAGCAAAAACCTTTTTTGGAGTGTATTGGAGTGATATATAAACAAGTTTCTTTTAAAATAAATTCCTGATGTTGAAATATTATCCAAGTCCCAGTGATTTTTGCGGCCCTGTGATGTAAAAGTGCAGTTTACACTGATATTGATTCTTCCACAATACCCTCATTCACTATTCCCTACATTAGTGTTTTGCTGTTGGATAAATCCCTCTGACAGATTACATCTTAAACTTCTTGGTCGGACCCTGTGATAGTTATTTAACACTTAGGGCTTACTCACACTATGCTATTTGAACCGTGCCCAGGCCCGTTTCCCATATTGTTTGAGAAGTGTGAGTGCTCTGAATCAGGCTCAGGCACGCTTGGAAGAGGTGTGCCAAAGCACGGTACGCTTGTAGTGTGAGTGCAAAGCGCACCTGAGCCCGAAACTAAAGGCGAGATGTGACTTTTAGGAGACTGTTTCATATGCGTTTATAAATCATTCTTACTGTACAGTAAAAGCAAACTGTCATAGTTTATTTAAGACGCAAACCCCTCACTGCACGACAGCTGCACCTTTAGCAAACCTCCTAATTCCTGCAGCACGAGGACTTCATGATTGTTAATGAGCGTCAAAGTGGCTGATCTGTTCTGCGAAATTTTTGACTGCGTGTTACTGCATCCAGAAAGACTAAAACGATATAACTAAAAAATTCTCCACTGTGCTGAGCGAGAGCGCTTCTTACTGAACAGCGCGTCATTGATGACAGAAGCGCGCTCAGGCGCGAATGCAATGTAAGTGCGGACTGTCGAAGGAGACAGGAGCAGGGACAAGCGTTCAAGGCAACTGTACATAGTGTGAGTACACCTTCAGTGAGCTGTCTATTAGTAATGAAACCAAATTTTTTGATGATTGTCATAAATAAAATTGTTACTTAAAATAATATTTAGTTTTAAAACGTTCACAGATAGGATTTGGTTTTATATGGCAACCATCTTGTCCTCAGACGAAGAAATTCATTTGGCGCACAAACTAGGACTGCACAACATATCGCAAGATATGCAATGTTGAGTCTGATATATAGTTAAACAGGAACCACAGAATTGTATTTATATGGAATATATATGATTTATACCAAAAAAAGTTTTTCTTACATAGAATTTTTTGTAGTTTTTACTCCAAATATCTAAATTTCAAAGCAAAAACAAGACTATTTTACTTTACAGGCAGATAATTTTACTCGTTTAAAGAAAAAGCTCTTAGTTTGATTTATTCCTTCTCAAGTAAAAAAATATATAAATTTTGATCTAAGAAGGTTTAGATATTTGGACTAGAAACGAGACAAAGCATAGAAAAAAAGTA